>NC_066580.1:155135507-155435507 GCF_024323335.1 Lathyrus oleraceus
CAGAACGTGTGGTATGTACCTGGCATCAGAAGCAATCTGATGAGTGTGGGATAATTAATTGAGAAAGGTTTTTCAGTTACCATGAAGGACAATCTTCTGAAGCTGTATGACTGCAATCAGAAGTTGATTATGGAGTCAGAACAGGGAAGGAATAGAACATTCAAGGTGAATGTCAGAACTGCAGACTCAGAATGTCTTAGTGCAACAAGTGCTGAGAAGGAGAGTGAGTTGTGGCACAGAAGACTTGGTCATTTGAATTTCAGAAGCTTAAAACATTTGAATTCAAAGAAGTTGGTACATGGAATTCCTGCAATTAAGAAGCCTGAAAAATCATGCAAAGTTTGCATGGAAGGAAAACAACCACGATTGCCATTTGCGTCAGAAACTGCTCCAAGAGCAAAACATGCCTTGGGAGTTGTACATTTTGATGTGTGTGGTCCATTTCCAGTAGCATCGATTGGAGGGAATAAATACTTTGTGTTATTTGTTGATGAATTCACAAGAATGACATGGGTATCCCTTATTAAGTTTAAACACGAGGTGTTTGATGAATTCAAGAAGTTCAGAATGAAGGCTGAGAATCAGAGTGGTCAGAAGTTGAAGATTCTTAGAACTGACGGTGGAGGTGAGTATAACTCCAAAGAGTTCCAGAAGTTCTGTGAGGAGAATGGAATTGAGCATGAGGTTACTGCTCCTTATACCCCTCAACACAATGGTCTTGCTGAAAGAAGAAACCGCACTTTGCTTGATATGGTGAGAAGCATGCTAAAGGAGAAGAAGCTTCCTCAGAAGCTCTGGGGAGAAGTTGTTGCCACTGCAACGTATGTACTCAACCGATGTCCTACGAAGAAGTTGAAGGAAATAGTTCCAATACAGAAGTGGACTGGAGATAAGCAAAGTGTTAGTCATCTGAAGGTATTTGGTTCTGTTTGCTATAAACATGTTCCAGAAGCCAGAAGACAGAAGCTGGATGATAGAAGCTAAGTGATGATTCTGATAGGGTACCACAGTACAGGTGCATACAAGCTCTATTGTCCAGAAACCAACAAAATTGAATTCAGCAGAGATGTGATTGTGAAGGAATCAGAATTTTGGAATTGGGATAAGTCTCAATCTGATTCTGATGTTAGAACTTCTGAAGAAAGGTCAGAGTTAAGAATTTCTGAAGTTGGAGTAAACTCTGACGTTGATTCTGATTCTGATAGTGATTCTGACTCTGGAGAAGACTCAGAAGATGAAGGTGACTCTGATGATCCAGACTCTGATGACCCAGACTCTGATGGTAATCCAGATTCTGGTGGCAATTCAGACTCTGGAAATATGTCAGCCCCTGAAGATGGTCAAAGCTCTGGAGGAAGTCAACCATCTGAAGCTAGAAACTCTGAAGCTCAAGACTCTGAACAAGTTCAGAGACCACAAAGAATCAGAAACATCCCCAAAAGATATGCAGAATTTGACATGCTGCAAGACACTGAAGTAGACTCTGAAGGAGAAGTTATTCAGTGTGCCATGTTAGTAGACTCTGAACCCATAAGTACAGAAGAGGCTCTTAAGCAGAAGCTCTGGCTGAAGGCCATGAAAGAAGAACTTGATGTTATAGAGAGAAACAAGACTTGGAAGCTAACAGAACTTCCAAAAGACAAGAAAGCCATCAGCGTCAGATGGGTTTTCAAGCAGAAGTTAAAGCCAGATGGTTCAATTGGCAAACATAAAGCAAGGTTGGTAGCCAGAGGATTTCTACAGAAACCTGGGCTGGATTACTCTGAAGTGTTTGCACCTGTAGCAAGACATGAAACAATCAGAATGGTGATTGCAATAGCTGCTAACAGGAATTGGCCTTTGATGCATTTAGATGTAAAATCTGCATTTCTGAACGGTCCATTAGAAGAAGAAGTTTACGTGTCACAACCTCCTGGATTTGTGAAAAAGAATCAGGAAGGGATGGTGTACAGATTATACAAGGCTCTATATGGATTGAAACAAGCGCCCAGAGCTTGGAATCAGAAGATTGATTCATTTTTCAAGAAGCAAGGTTTTCAGAAATGTGAGATGGAGTACGGTGTCTATGTTCAGCATACTTCTGAAGGAAATATGACTCTGGTATGTTTATATGTTGATGATATACTGCTGACTGGAAGTTTTGAACAGGAGATAGCCAAGTTCAAGAAAGTTCTGATGAATGAATTCGAAATGACTGATCTAGGCAAAATGACATACTTTCTAGGGATGGAGTTCAGATACTCTGAGAAAGGTATTATTTTGCATCAGCTCAAGTATGAATTAGAACTTCTGAAGAGATTTAATCTGAAGAATTGTAAGATTGCTGTCACACCTTCTAATACAAATCAGAAACTGGATTCTGAGGATGTGGACGCTACAACCTTCAAACAGTTGGTTGGTTCTCTGAGGTATTTGTGCAATACCAGACCTGATATTTGCTATTCAGTTGGGATGGTTAGTAGGTTCATGAGTAAACCTAAGTGGTCCCATTACCAAGCTGCTGTCAGGATTCTGAGGTATATCAAGGGAACTCTGAAGTATGGAGTATTATTTCCTTCTGGAAGAAAGGATGAGTCAGAACTTCTGAGTTATTCAGATTCTGATTGGTGTGGAGACAGAGTTGACAGAAGAAGTACGTCTGGGTACTTATTCAAATTTCTGGGAGGTCCCATTTCTTGGTGTTCCAAGAAGCAACCTGTTGTGGCGTTGTCAACTTGTGAAGCTGAATACATTGCAGGTGTTGTTACTGCATGCCAAGCTGTGTGGATTCTGAATCTATTACAGGATCTGAAGATTAAAGTAAACAAACCTCTGAAGCTGATGATTGACAACAAGTCTGCAATCAATCTTGCCAGACACCCAGTGTTGCATGGGAGAAGCAAGCACATTGAGACCAAGTATCATTTTCTGAGACATCAAGTTCAGAGGGGAGTGTTAGAAGTTGTACACTGCAGCACTCAGAAACAGTTGGCAGATGTTCTGACGAAAGCTATCAAGACTGATCAATTTTGTTAGACTATGGCACGGATCTAGAAGGGGGGGTTGAATAGATGCCAGTTAAAAACTTGAGTCGGCGCTACCAATTTAAAAATTGGTTTTGAAAAATTGTTTTAAGTGCGGAAGCGGCCGAGGAAAATTTTAGTCTAAAACGAACCGTTATTGGAAAACCGGATATGCGTTAAGCTAATGGATTAGAGATAAAGTGAAATACAAATCACTACACTATTTGCACAATCAATGATATGTTTCACTTACTAGCAAGCTTAGTTCCAATGATCCAAAATACCAAATTAAACTAGATGCAAACTTAAGACAACTTTGGCTTATGCAAATTAACAAACACTTGGTGTGCATAAACACTCCAAGTGATATTTGAGTTGAGTAAGTAATTCAAATTGACCTAGTACAATATACTATTGTACTTTGTATTCAAACAGCGGTTTTAATCTCTTACTCAACTTATATCAATGTTTGGTAAAATTGCTTAAACTAAAATCACTTAATTTTTAAGCTGAAAAACACTTATGCAGAAAATTAAAGAAGACAAAGATTTGATGAGGCAGTTCCCCCGCCGTCCTCGCTTCGGGGTACGTCTGCCCTCAATTCTAAACTTAGAATTGAGATGATTTAATTAGATATCACCTGTGAAATTTAACCGTTTATACAAGGATTGCAAAGCAAGTAAACAACAGAACTCCCAATGTGTTGAATGATGCTTCCTATCCTTGCTCCTTGATTCAAGATGAATCAAGACCTTCGATCATTGTTGCTAGACCTCCGATTCCAGCCCCTTTGCTGAAGAATCTTCCGTTCTTCAAACCCTCGGCCCGGCTGATCTCAAACACAACGAATCGAACCCGAATCCTTCACTTCAATATCACCGAATCCGCTACTAGACTGAAGAAGACTTCCTCTTCTCAATCACCTTCGCTCAGCTGAATATTGATGAAGCAATTCGTCAAAAAAAACCCCAAACACAAACCGGTATTGGAGGACAAAACCCTAACGGTTTTATTCAAGAAAGAACCTGCCACAAGCTTCAACCCGAACCGGATTCTCCGATCACAGCTTCGAACCTTATCACCTTTAATCAATCACGAACCACATCAAAAATGATTGTGTGTAGTTGATGTGTTGTGAAATGTTGAAGATGAAGATGATGAATCTTGGACACCTTTTTCACTCTTTCTTGTTTCCTTGAACACTTGAATTCAAATTTGCAAATGTTAGTTGATAAAAGTGTTTTGACTTCTATTTATAGTAACTGCTTACCAACAAAAAATAACAGCTTTTCAAACAGTGGAAAATACTCAGAAAACTGAGTTTACGCCCGAGCGGTCGACCATAGGTCGGCGTGCGCTGACCCGTGGGAAAATGAAAGTTTCATGCGCCGACCCTATGGTCGACTCAAGTCTTCCATGCGCTGACCCGTGGCCAACTGCACTATGCCATGCGCCGACCTGTGGTCGACTCAAAGCCATCATACGCTGACCAGTCACCAACTGGTCTGTGTTATGCGCTGACCCGTGGCTCATGCGCTGACCCTTGCGGTCGACTCAAAGCTTTTATGCGCTGACCTGTGGTCGACTCAAAGCATCATGCGCTGACCCGTGGTTCATGTGCTGACCCGTATGGTCGACTCAAAACCTGCACATCTGCACAATTTCATATTTTGTGATTTTCATGCATTTTGTCATGATCACATCTTGTCCACATATGTTTTTAAGAATTATAACAGATTTAGATAATCATAGGAAAGGATACGATAGGTGATGTGTTGCATTTGTTTGTAGACGTGGAATCGACAATGCCGATTCATCTATGATGGTCATTTGTCATCATCGAAACTTGTGACTGTATGTTGTCTGACAATTTGCCCTTACATACTCCCCCTTTTTATGATGACAGGTGATGTGTTGCATTTGTTTGTAGACGTGGAATCGACAATGCCGATTCATCTATGATGGTCATTTGTCATCATCGAAACTTGTGATTGTATGTTGTCTGACAATTTGCCCTTACATACTCCCCCTTTTTGATGATGACAACCTGTGCAAAGCCAACGAGACAAACAATATGCAGTATTTACACATTGTGCACACTCCCCCTTTCTTTTGTAATCTAAGGCTATCTATATGCAAAACCGACTGTTAATTGTGGTGAACATTTTGGCTTTGGCTGCTTGTACTCTTCTCCCCCTTTGACAACATCAAAAAGAGACAAGGTATGATTATTCAACGTAACACAAAATTCAACAGGAAATAACACTATCAGATAATAATATCACACCAAATATCATTACTGAACGATAATCATTAATTAAGAGAAGATAAACATTAAAATTAATGTTGCACAAACAAGCATTACAGAGAATTCAGTCAAACAACAAACAAATTCAGATGCATATGCAGTTTTATGTCCTAATGACTTCGTCCTCGGCGGAAACAACCATCCGTTATTTTGTCAGCAATACACAATGAGAATTTTAATGTAAATGCATAAGAAATTTGCAGTTTTTCACTGTTCTGCACATATGCTCACATGTTTGATGCATAATTAGAATGCCATACAACAATAAACATCCAAAGAGATACATCATGCATATATATACAATATTATCATGTAGTATAGCTATTTAACCATGAAACTTTCCAGAGAGAGAGAGAGAGAGAGAGAAGGGAACAGTATCACCTTGATGCCGAAGTAACTTGATGAACAACAAACTTGTGCTTGCAACAACATCAACTTGTTAGAAGTACAAGATTATAGTCTTAAATGGAATAAGGTAAAACAAAAGATTATAGTGCCCGTTCCGAAATATCGAGAATACCAAGTTCTCGGCGGATATGAAAGAAAGGTTCAGTGGCTAGCGGCTTTGTGAAGATGTCCGCTAATTGATTTTCAGTATTAACATGTTCAAATACAATGTCACCTTTCTCTACATGATCCCGAAGAAAGTGGTGTCGAATTTCGATATGTTTGGTGCGAGAATGTAGCACAGGATTCTTGGTCAGGTTAATGGCACTTGTATTGTCACAAAAAATGGGAATACGTTCAAGTTTGAGGTTAAAGTCCAATAGTTGTTGCTTAATCCATAGGATTTGAGCATAACAGCTACCGGCGGCAACGTATTCCGCTTCAGCGGTTGACAAAGCAACTGAAACCTGTTTCTTGCTGTGCCAACTGACCAAAGAGTTTGAAAATAAGTGACAAGTGCCACTGGTGCTTTTCCTATCCGATTTGCAACTGGCAAAGTCGGAATCGGAGAAGCCTACCAATGAACAATCATTACCTTTGGAATACCATAGTCCATACTTTGGAGTACCAGATAGGTATCGAAGTATTCGTTTGACAGCTTTTAAATGGGATTCCTTGGGACATGATTGATATCTTGCGCACATGCATACGCTAAACATAATATCGGGACGAGAAGCAGTAAGATAAAGGAGTGATCCAATCATACCTCTATACTGTTTTACATCTACTTCCTTACCGTCTTCATCTTTGTCCAAGTTTGTACAAGTAGGCATGGGGGTGTCTATGGCCTTAGCTTTTGCCATGTCAAATCTCTTGATAAGGTCCAAACAGTACTTTGTCTGGCTCACGAAAGTTCCTTCTTTGAGTTGTTTAATTTACAGACCGAGAAAGTATGTGAGATCCCCCATCATACTCATCTCGAATTCGCCCTGCATAAGGTCAGAAAACTCTCTCACAAGATTCATGTTAGTAGACCCAAATATGATATCATCTACATAAATTTGCACTAATATCAAGTGCTTTCCTTGACGTTTAATGAAGAGGGTTGTGTCAACCTTTCCTCTTGAGTAGCCTTGATCGAGTAAGAATTTGCTTAGTCTCTCATACCAAGCTCTAGGAGCTTGTTTGAGGCCATACAAAGCCCTTTTCAGTTTATAAACATGATCAGGATACTCATGGGATTCGAAACCCAGAGGTTGTGCGACGTAAACCTCTTCATTTATGTGACCGTTAAGGAACGCACTCTTAACATCCATTTGGAATAGCTTAAAATCTTTCGCACAAGCGAAGGCAAGGAGAAGGCGTATAGCCTCGAGTCGGGCAACCGGCGCATAAGTTTCCTCATAGTCGATGCCTTCCTCTTGGTTATACCCTTGCGCGACTAAACGCGCCTTATTACGGGTTATTACCCTGTTTTCGTCCAGCTTGTTCCTAAACACCCATCGGGTGCCGATTACTCGATGATCTCGCGGAGGAGGGACAAGGTCCCAAACCTCATTTCTGGTGAACTGGTTAAGTTCCTCCTGCATTGACAAAAACCAGTGTTCATCGAGTAGGGCTTCTTTAGGGTTTTTAGGTTCCATTTGCGAAACGAAAGCGAAGTGATAACAGAAATTACTTAGCTTAGATCGAGTTGTTACTCCCTTTGAGATATCTCCGAGAATGTTGTCGATTGGATGGTCTTTGGAAGACTTCCAAGCTTGAGGGAGATCATCGTTTGAAGGCAGATGAGCTACCTCGGTTTCCTTATGGTGTACATCTTTGTCCTCCTCAATTTTGACTATGTCGGGTTGATCAATCCCCGGCTCGCCACCCTTGAGTATGTCTTCGGTAGATGTACCTGCACCATGAAAAACACTACCCTTTCCGACGTTTCTTGGATTGGATTCATCAAAAGTAACATGTACAGACTCTTCTACAGCAAGTAATCGTTTGTTGTATATTCTATATGCTTTGCTAGATTGAGAGTATCCGAGGAAGATACCTTCGTCGGCCTTGGAATCGAATTTTCCCAAGTTTTCCTTTCCATTGTTCAATACAAAACATTTGCAACCAAAAACATGTAAGTGAGAAACATTTGGCTTTCGCCCTTTTAAAAGTTCATACGGTGTTTTGTTTAGAATGGGGCGAATGAGCACCCTATTCAGAACATAACAAGCCGTACTAATGGCGTCGGCCCAAAATATTTCGGTAAGCCACTTTCGTTGATCATTGTTCTTCCCAATTCTTCTAAAATTCGATTTTTACGCTCCACAACCCCATTTTGTTGAGGAGTACGTGGAGCGGAGAAATTATGATCAATACCATGGTTACCGCAATATTCTTCAAATAAGTGATTTTCAAACTCACCCCCATGATCGCTTCTAATTGCAACAATGTTTGTATTTAGTTTATTTTGGGAAAGCTTAGCAAATCTTTCAAAGGCGGCGAACGTATCGCTCTTGCTTACTAAGAAAATAGTCCAACAAAATCGAGAAAAGTCGTCCACTATTACGAAACCGTAATAGTTTCCTCCTAGACTTTTAATCCTAGATGGCCCAAATAAATCCATATGAAGAAGCTCGAGAGGTCTCGTTGTTGAAACGATGTTTTTGGATTTAAATGAGATCCTCGTTTGCTTCCCTTTTTGACAAGCATCACAAAGATGATCCTTGGTGAATTTTATTTTGGGGAGACCTAGGACTAGATCTTTTGAGACTACTTTATTTAGTAAATCGAAATTAACATGTGCTAAACGCCTATGCCATAACCATGAATCTTCACTCATTGTTACAAGGCATTTGTCACTTGTTAACGATACTTCATTTAAGTCAAGCATATAGACATTGTTCACACGCAGGCCATTAAACATACTCTTCTTATCATCATTATGTACAATTTTGCAACAATCTTTTGAAAACGATACATTGTATCCTTTGTCACATAATTGACTGATGCTAAGTAGATTGTGTTTAAGACCTTCGACAAGCAATACATCAGAAATAGTAGTGGAAGAAGGGTTACCTACACTACCTTTACCAAGTATTGCTCCACGGTTGTTGTCACCATAAGTTACATATCCCTTCTTCTTAGCCACAAAGTCAATGAAGAGAGATATGTCACCTGACATGTGCCTTGAGCATCCACTGTCGAGAACCCATCTTCTCTCGGTAGTCTCGAGGCATTGTACCTGTGACAAGATAATTAACAAGAGAAGGTACCCAATTGCTTATTGGGTCCTGAGTGGTGAGGAACGAAATGGTTGCATTTGGGCAGCCATTGATAAATGCCTTTAGGAACTAAAAATCTCCTAAACCTACATTTAGCAATGGAGTGGCCTTTCTTGCAACAATAAAGACAAGAGAACTTTTCATTTTGATTGCTTTTGCTATCTTCATCCTTTACAACGTATTTATATTTTTGATATGGATTAACCATACTTTTCCGAAAATTTGATTTATCGATAGCAAAGGTAATATTGGGCTCAAGAGCCTTGTCAAGTTTGGCTTTTAGGTTTCTTACTTCACCTTGCCAAATGTAACAAGTATCACACCCAAAGTTCATCCTTCTACTCCTAAGGTCCTCATAACTTGTTTTTGTGCTTTCCACTATAGAAGCTTTAAGTGCCTCAAGTTTCCTTTCGGATTCTTGAATTTTATGTTCCAAATGAAAAAAATAATTCTTATTTGAGGCAAGCCTTTTAAAGGCCTCTTTCGCTTCATAGTGTAAAGTATCAAAAGCAGTTTGCAATTCGTGATGAGACATACTAGAGGATTTTTCATATTTAGCATGTCGTACCTGTTTCTTCTTGTTCTTTTAATGAGCAGAGAGACATAGATTTGCATTTTCATCTTCATCACTAGAACTTTCATCATCGGAGGAGTCACTATCGCTTTCCCAAGCTATGTATGCCCTCCTTGGATTTGATGGTTTCTTGTGTGATTTGTATGATTCTTTTTCTTTTGTCTTCTTGTTCATCGGACAGTCCGGTTTGTAGTGACCCGGCTTTCCACACTTATAGCACGACCCTCTAGTTATTTTTCCTTTTGAGTCATCATTTTTAGAGTACCTAGATTGCTTCCGGAAGTTTACCAATTTCTTCTTGGAATGTTGGATGTCGTTCTTTCTCACGTAACGATTGTAGCGTTTAACGAACAGCCCCATATCTTCACTCTTGTCCTCTTCTTCTTCGTCACTCGATGAATAATCACTTTGCTCTTTTGCTTGAGACTTTGAGGAGGAAGTCTTTAGAGCTATTGATTTCTTTTCACTCACCTTTGCTTTGTCCTTCTTATCTTTCTTTTCGTGTTGTTCCAAGCTTAAGAGAACTTGTTCGTGCTCTTGTAGTTTACCAAACAATGTTGTCAAGTCCAATGTGGTAAGATCATTTGCCTCTTTGATGGCGGTCACTTTCGGCTGTCATTCCCTGTTAAGACATCTCAAGATCTTATTAGTAGCAATATCATTGGAAACAGGCCTACCAAGTGAATGTAATCGATTGATGAGATGAGTGAATCTCTTTTGCATGTCAGCAATGGTTTCCCCTTGCTCCATGAAAAAGAGATCAAACTCTTGTGTTAGTGTATTGATTCTAGCCAATTTAACATCATTCGTCCCCTCATGGGCAATTTGTAGTGAATCCCACATAGCCTTAGCAGTAGGACAATGGGATACACGATAGTATTCATCTACACCTAATGAGGAGATTAGGATATTTTTGGCTTTCCAATCATAATTGTATTTCTTTTCATCATCATCGGTCCATTGTGCTTCGGGCTTAGGCACCAATTCGTTGTTCTCATTGGTCATGGTTATTTGAATTGGACCATTGAGAATAACGTTCCATACTTTTCTATCTATGGAATTTATGTGCACCCGCATACAGTCTTTCCAATAACTATATTTTCACCATTGAAAACGGGAGCTCTATTGTAAGCCCCTTTAGGTTCGTTAGCCATTTTCTATCGAAGTTATATTTTGAAGCACGGAGTGAACCGGAGCTCTGATACCACTTGTTAGACTATGGCACGGATCTAGAAGGGGGGGTTGAATAGATCCCAGTTAAAAACTTGAGTCGGCGCTACCAATTTAAAAATTGGTTTTGAAAAATTGTTTTAAGTGCGGAAGCGGCCGAGGAAAATTTTAGTCTAAAACGAACCGTTATTGGAAAACCGGATATGCGTTAAGCTAATGGATTAGAGATAAAGTGAAATACAAATTACTACACTATTTGCACAATCAATGATATGTTTCACTTACTAGCAAGCCTAGTTCCAATGATCCAAAATACCAAATTAAACTAGATGCAAACTTAAGACAACTTTGGCTTATGCAAATTAACAAACACTTGGTGTGCATAAACACTCCAAGTGATATTTGAGTTGAGTAAGTAATTCAAATTGACCTAGTACAATATACTATTGTACTTTGTATTCAAACAGCGGTTTTAATCTCTTACTCAACTTATATCAATGTTTGGTAAAATTGCTTAAACTAAAATCACTTAATTTTTAAGCTGAAAAACACTTATGCAGAAAATTAAAGAAGACAAAGATTTGATGAGGCAGTTCCCCCGCCGTCCTCGCTTCGGGGTACGTCTGCCCTCAATTCTAAACTTAGAATTGAGATGATTTAATTAGATATCACCTGTGAAATTTAACCGTTTATACAAGGATTGCAAAGCAAGTAAACAACAGAACTCCCAATGTGTTGAATGATGCTTCCTATCCTTGCTCCTTGATTCAAGATGAATCAAGACCTTCGATCATTGTTGCTAGACCTCCGATTCCAGCCCCTTTGCTGAAGAATCTTCCGTTCTTCAAACCCTCGGCCCGGCTGATCTCAAACACAACGAATCGAACCCGAATCCTTCACTTCAATATCACCGAATCCGCTACTAGACTGAAGAAGACTTCCTCTTCTCAATCACCTTCGCTCAGCTGAATATTGATGAAGCAATTCGTCAAAAAAAACCCCAAACACAAACCGGTATTGGAGGACAAAACCCTAACGGTTTTATTCAAGAAAGAACCTGCCACAAGCTTCAACCCGAACCGGATTCTCCGATCACAGCTTCGAACCTTATCACCTTTAATCGATCACGAACCACATCAAAAATGATTGTGTGTAGTTGATGTGTTGTGAAATGTTGAAGATGAAGATGATGAATCTTGGACACCTTTTTCACTCTTTCTTGTTTCCTTGAACACTTGAATTCAAATTTGCAAATGTTAGTTGATAAAAGTGTTTTGACTTCTATTTATAGTAACTGCTTACCAACAAAAAATAACAGCTTTTCAAACAGTGGAAAATACTCAGAAAACTGAGTTTACGCCCGAGCGGTCGACCATAGGTCGGCGTGCGCTGACCCGTGGGAAAATGAAAGTTTCATGCGCCGACCCTATGGTCGACTCAAGTCTTCCATGCGCTGACCCGTGGCCAACTGCACTATGCCATGCGCCGACCTGTGGTCGACTCAAAGCCATCATACGCTGACCAGTCACCAACTGGTCTGTGTTATGCGCTGACCCGTGGCTCATGCGCTGACCCTTGCGGTCGACTCAAAGCTTTTATGCGCTGACCTGTGGTCGACTCAAAGCATCATGCGCTGACCCGTGGTTCATGTGCTGACCCGTATGGTCGACTCAAAACCTGCACATCTGCACAATTTCATATTTTTGTGATTTTCATGCATTTTGTCATGATCACATCTTGTCCACATATGTTTTTAAGAATTATAACAGATTTAGATAATCATAGGAAAGGATACGATAGGTGATGTGTTGCATTTGTTTGTAGACGTGGAATCGACAATGCCGATTCATCTATGATGGTCATTTGTCATCATCGAAACTTGTGACTGTATGTTGTCTGACAATTTGCCCTTACATACTCCCCCTTTTTTATGATGACAGGTGATGTGTTGCATTTGTTTGTAGACGTGGAATCGACAATGCCGATTCATCTATGATGGTCATTTGTCATCATCGAAACTTGTGATTGTATGTTGTCTGACAATTTGCCCTTACATACTCCCCCTTTTTGATGATGACAACCTGTGCAAAGCCAACGAGACAAACAATATGCAGTATTTACACATTGTGCACACTCCCCCTTCTTTTGTAATCTAAGGCTATCTATATGCAAAACCGACTGTTAATTGTGGTGAACATTTTGGCTTTGGCTGCTTGTACTCTTCTCCCCCTTTGACAACATCAAAAAGAGACAAGGTATGATTATTCAACGTAACACAAAATTCAACAGGAAATAACACTATCAGATAATAATATCACACCAAATATCATTACTGAACGATAATCATTAATTAAGAGAAGATAAACATTAAAATTAATGTTGCACAAACAAGCATTACAGAGAATTCAGTCAAACAACAAACAAATTCAGATGCATATGCAGTTTTATGTCCTAATGACTTCGTCCTCGGCGGAAACAACCATCCGTTATTTTGTCAGCAATACACAATGAGAATTTTAATGTAAATGCATAAGAAATTTGCAGTTTTTCACTGTTCTGCACATATGCTCACATGTTTGATGCATAATTAGAATGCCATACAACAATAAACATCCAAAGAGATACATCATGCATATATATACAATATTATCATGTAGTATAGCTATTTAACCATGAAACTTTCCAGAGAGAGAGAGAGAGAGAGAGAGAAGGGAACAGTATCACCTTGATGCCGAAGTAACTTGATGAACAACAAACTTGTGCTTGCAACAACATCAACTTGTTAGAAGTACAAGATTATAGTCTTAAATGGAATAAGGTAAAACAAAAGATTATAGTGCCCGTTCCGAAATATCGAGAATACCAAGTTCTCGGCGGATATGAAAGAAAGGTTCAGTGGCTAGCGGCTTTGTGAAGATGTCCGCTAATTGATTTTCAGTATTAACATGTTCAAATACAATGTCACCTTTCTCTACATGATCCCGAAGAAAGTGGTGTCGAATTTCGATATGTTTGGTGCGAGAATGTAGCACAGGATTCTTGGTCAGGTTAATGGCACTTGTATTGTCACAAAAAATGGGAATACGTTCAAGTTTGAGGTTAAAGTCCAATAGTTGTTGCTTAATCCATAGGATTTGAGCATAACAGCTACCGGCGGCAACGTATTCCGCTTCAGCGGTTGACAAAGCAACTGAAACCTGTTTCTTGCTGTGCCAACTGACCAAAGAGTTTGAAAATAAGTGACAAGTGCCACTGGTGCTTTTCCTATCCGATTTGCAACTGGCAAAGTCGGAATCGGAGAAGCCTACCAATGAATAATCATTACCTTTGGAATACCATAGTCCATACTTTGGAGTACCAGATAGGTATCGAAGTATTCGTTTGACAGCTTTTAAATGGGATTCCTTGGGACATGATTGATATCTTGCGCACATGCATACGCTAAACATAATATCGGGACGAGAAGCAGTAAGATAAAGGAGTGATCCAATCATACCTCTATACTGTTTTACATCTACTTCCTTACCGTCTTCATCTTTGTCCAAGTTTGTACAAGTAGGCATGGGGGTGTCTATGGCCTTAGCTTTTGCCATGTCAAATCTCTTGATAAGGTCCAAACAGTACTTTGTCTGGCTCACGAAAGTTCCTTCTTTGAGTTGTTTAATTTACAGACCGAGAAAGTATGTGAGATCCCCCATCATACTCATCTCGAATTCACCCTGCATAAGGTCAGAAAACTCTCTCACAAGATTCATGTTAGTAGACCCAAATATGATATCATCTACATAAATTTGCACTAATATCAAGTGCTTTCCTTGACGTTTAATGAAGAGGGTTGTGTCAACCTTTCCTCTTGAGTAGCCTTGATCGAGTAAGAATTTGCTTAGTCTCTCATACCAAGCTCTAGGAGCTTGTTTGAGGCCATACAAAGCCCTTTTCAGTTTATAAACATGATCAGGATACTCATGGGATTCGAAACCCGGAGGTTGTGCGACGTAAACCTCTTCATTTATGTGACCGTTAAGGAACGCACTCTTAACATCCATTTGGAATAGCTTAAAATCTTTCGCACAAGCGAAGGCAAGGAGAAGGCGTATAGCCTCGAGTCGGGCAACCGGCGCATAAGTTTCCTCATAGTCGATGCCTTCCTCTTGGTTATACCCTTGCGCGACTAAACGCGCCTTATTACGGGTTATTACCCCGTTTTCGTCCAGCTTGTTCCTAAACACCCATCGGGTGCCGATTACTCGATGATCTCGCGGAGGAGGGACAAGGTCCCAAACCTCATTTCTGGTGAACTGGTTAAGTTCCTCCTGCATTGACAAAAACCAGTGTTCATCGAGTAGGGCTTCTTTAGGGTTTTTAGGTTCCATTTGCGAAACGAAAGCGAAGTGATAACAGAAATTACTTAGCTTAGATCGAGTTGTTACTCCCTTTGAGATATCTCCGAGAATGTTGTCGATTGGATGGTCTTTGGAAGACTTCCAAGCTTGAGGGAGATCATCGTTTGAAGGCAGATGAGCTACCTCGGTTTCCTTATGGTGTACATCTTTGTCCTCCTCAATTTTGACTATGTCGGGTTGATCAATCCCCGGCTCGCCACCCTTGAGTATGTCTTCGGTAGATGTACCTGCACCATGAAAAACACTACCCTTTCCGACGTTTCTCGGATTGGATTCATCAAAAGTAACATGTACAGACTCTTCTACAGCAAGTAATCGTTTGTTGTATATTCTATATGCTTTGCTAGATTGAGAGTATCCGAGGAAGATACCTTCGTCGGCCTTGGAATCGAATTTTCCCAAGTTTTCCTTTCCATTGTTCAATACAAAACATTTGCAACCAAAAACATGTAAGTGAGAAACATTTGGCTTTCGCCCTTTTAAAAGTTCATACGGTGTTTTGTTTAGAATGGGGCGAATGAGCACCCTATTCAGAACATAACAAGCCGTACTAATGGCGTCGGCCCAAAAATATTTCGGTAAGCCACTTTCGTTGATCATTGTTCTTCCCAATTCTTCTAAAATTCGATTTTTACGCTCCACAACCCCATTTTGTTGAGGAGTACGTGGAGCGGAGAAATTATGATCAATACCATGGTTACCGCAATATTCTTCAAATAAGTGATTTTCAAACTCACCCCCATGATCGCTTCTAATTGCAACAATGTTTGTATTTAGTTTATTTTGGGAAAGCTTAGCAAATCTTTCAAAGGCGGCGAACGTATCGCTCTTGCTTACTAAGAAAATAGTCCAACAAAATCGAGAAAAGTCGTCCACTATTACGAAACCGTAATAGTTTCCTCCTAGACTTTTAATCCTAGATGGCCCAAATAAATCCATATGAAGAAGCTCGAGAGGTCTCGTTGTTGAAACGATGTTTTTGGATTTAAATGAGATCCTCGTTTGCTTCCCTTTTTGACAAGCATCACAAAGATGATCCTTGGTGAATTTTATTTTGGGGAGACCTAGGACTAGATCTTTTGAGACTACTTTATTTAGTAAATCGAAATTAACATGTGCTAAACGCCTATGCCATAACCATGAATCTTCACTCATTGTTACAAGGCATTTGTCACTTGTTAACGATACTTCATTTAAGTCAAGCATATAGACATTGTTCACACGCAGGCCATTAAACATACTCTTCTTATCATCATTATGTACAATTTTGCAACAATCTTTTGAAAACGATACATTGTATCCTTTGTCACATAATTGACTGATGCTAAGTAGATTGTGTTTAAGACCTTCGACAAGCAATACATCAGAAATAGTAGTGGAAGAAGGGTTACCTACACTACCTTTACCAAGTATTGCTCCACGGTTGTTGTCACCATAAGTTACATATCCCTTCTTCTTAGCCACAAAGTCAATGAAGAGAGATATGTCACCTGACATGTGCCTTGAGCATCCACTGTCGAGAACCCATCTTCTCTCGGTAGTCTCGAGGCATTGTACCTGTGACAAGATAATTAACAAGAGAAGGTACCCAATTGCTTATTGGGTCCTGAGTGGTGAGGAACGAAATGGTTGCATTTGGGCAGCCATTGATAAATGCCTTTAGGAACTAAAAATCTCCTAAACCTACATTTAGCAATGGAGTGGCCTTTCTTGCAACAATAAAGACAAGAGAACTTTTCATTTTGATTGCTTTTGCTATCTTCATCCTTTACAACGTATTTATATTTTTGATATGGATTAACCATACTTTTCCGAAAATTTGATTTATCGATAGCAAAGGTAATCTTGGGCTCAAGAGCCTTGTCAAGTTTGGCTTTTAGGTTTCTTACTTCACCTTGCCAAATGTAACAAGTATCACACCCAAAGTTCATCCTTCTACTCCTAAGGTCCTCATAACTTGTTTTTGTGCTTTCCACTATAGAAGCTTTAAGTGCCTCAAGTTTCCTTTCGGATTCTTGAATTTTATGTTCCAAATGAAAAAAAAAATTCTTATTTGAGGCAAGCCTTTTAAAGGCCTCTTTCGCTTCATAGTGTAAAGTATCAAAAGCAGTTTGCAATTCGTGATGAGACATACTAGAGGATTTTTCATATTTAGCATGTCGTACCTGTTTCTTCTTGTTCTTTTAATGAGCAGAGAGACATAGATTTGCATTTTCATCTTCATCACTAGAACTTTCATCATCGGAGGAGTCACTATCGCTTTCCCAAGCTATGTATGCCCTCCTTGGCTTTGATGGTTTCTTGTGTGATTTGTATGATTCTTTTTCTTTTGTCTTCTTGTTCATCGGACAGTCCGGTTTGTAGTGACCCGGCTTTCCACACTTATAGCACGACCCTCTAGTTATTTTTCTTTTGAGTCATCATTTTTAGAGTACCTAGATTGCTTCCGGAAGTTTACCAATTTCTTCTTGGAATGTTGGATGTCGTTCTTTCTCACGTAACGATTGTAGCGTTTAACGAACAGCCCCATATCTTCACTCTTGTCCTCTTCTTCTTCGTCACTCGATGAATAATCACTTTGCTCTTTTGCTTGAGACTTTGAGGAGGAAGTCTTTAGAGCTATTGATTTCTTTTCACTCACCTTTGCTTTGTCCTTCTTATCTTTCTTTTCGTGTTGTTCCAAGCTTAAGAGAACTTGTTCGTGCTCTTGTAGTTTACCAAACAATGTTGTCAAGTCCAATGTGGTAAGATCATTTGCCTCTTTGATGGCGGTCACTTTCGGCTGTCATTCCCTGTTAAGACATCTCAAGATCTTATTAGTAGCAATATCATTGGAAACAGGCCTACCAAGTGAATGTAATCGATTGATGAGATGAGTGAATCTCTTTTGCATGTCAGCAATGGTTTCCCCTTGCTCCATGAAAAAGAGATCAAACTCTTGTGTTAGTGTATTGATTCTAGCCAATTTAACATCATTCGTCCCCTCATGGGCAATTTGTAGTGAATCCCACATAGCCTTAGCAGTAGGACAATGGGATACACGATAGTATTCATCTACACCTAATGAGGAGATTAGGATATTTTGGCTTTCCAATCATAATTGTATTTCTTTTCATCCTCATCGGTCCATTGTGCTTCGGGCTTAGGCACCAATTCGTTGTTCTCATTGGTCATGGTTATTTGAATTGGACCATTGAGAATAACGTTCCATACTTTTCTATCTATGGAATTTATGTGCACCCGCATACAGTCTTTCCAATAACTATATTTTCACCATTGAAAACGGGAGCTCTATTGTAAGCCCCTTTAGGTTCGTTAGCCATTTTCTATCGAAGTTATATTTTGAAGCACGGAGTGAACCGGAGCTCTGATACCACTTGTTAGACTATGGCACGGATCTAGAAGGGGGGGTTGAATAGATCCCAGTTAAAAACTTGAGTCGGCGCTACCAATTTAAAAATTGGTTTTGAAAATTGTTTTAAGTGCGGAAGCGGCCGAGGAAAATTTTAGTCTAAAACGAACCGTTATTGGAAAACCGGATATGCGTTAAGCTAATGGATTAGAGATAAAGTGAAATACAAATTACTACACTATTTGCACAATCAATGATATGTTTCACTTACTAGCAAGCCTAGTTCCAATGATCCAAAATACCAAATTAAACTAGATGCAAACTTAAGACAACTTTGGCTTATGCAAATTAACAAACACTTGGTGTGCATAAACACTCCAAGTGATATTTGAGTTGAGTAAGTAATTCAAATTGACCTAGTACAATATACTATTGTACTTTGTATTCAAACAGCGGTTTTAATCTCTTACTCAACTTATATCAATGTTTGGTAAAATTGCTTAAACTAAAATCACTTAATTTTTAAGCTGAAAAACACTTATGCAGAAAATTAAAGAAGACAAAGATTTGATGAGGCAGTTCCCCCGCCGTCCTCGCTTCGGGGTACGTCTGCCCTCAATTCTAAACTTAGAATTGAGATGATTTAATTAGATATCACCTGTGAAATTTAACCGTTTATACAAGGATTGCAAAGCAAGTAAACAACAGAACTCCCAATGTGTTGAATGATGCTTCCTATCCTTGCTCCTTGATTCAAGATGAATCAAGACCTTCGATCATTGTTGCTAGACCTCCGATTCCAGCCCCTTTGCTGAAGAATCTTCCGTTCTTCAAACCCTCGGCCCGGCTGATCTCAAACACAACGAATCGAACCCGAATCCTTCACTTCAATATCACCGAATCCGCTACTAGACTGAAGAAGACTTCCTCTTCTCAATCACCTTCGCTCAGCTGAATATTGATGAAGCAATTCGTCAAAAAAAACCCCAAACACAAACCGGTATTGGAGGACAAAACCCTAACGGTTTTATTCAAGAAAGAACCTGCCACAAGCTTCAACCCGAACCGGATTCTCCGATCACAGCTTCGAACCTTATCACCTTTAATCGATCACGAACCACATCAAAAATGATTGTGTGTAGTTGATGTGTTGTGAAATGTTGAAGATGAAGATGATGAATCTTGGACACCTTTTTCACTCTTTCTTGTTTCCTTGAACACTTGAATTCAAATTTGCAAATGTTAGTTGATAAAAGTGTTTTGACTTCTATTTATAGTAACTGCTTACCAACAAAAAATAACAGCTTTTCAAACAGTGGAAAATACTCAGAAAACTGAGTTTACGCCCGAGCGGTCGACCATAGGTCGGCGTGCGCTGACCCGTGGGAAAATGAAAGTTTCATGCGCCGACCCTATGGTCGACTCAAGTCTTCCATGCGCTGACCCGTGGCCAACTGCACTATGCCATGCGCCGACCTGTGGTCGACTCAAAGCCATCATGCGCTGACCAGTCACCAACTGGTCTGTGTTATGCGCTGACCCGTGGCTCATGCGCTGACCCTTGCGGTCGACTCAAAGCTTTTATGCGCTGACCTGTGGTCGACTCAAAGCATCATGCGCTGACCCGTGGTTCATGTGCTGACCCGTATGGTCGACTCAAAACCTGCACATCTGCACAATTTCATATTTTTGTGATTTTCATGCATTTTGTCATGATCACATCTTGTCCACATATGTTTTTAAGAATTATAACAGATTTAGATAATCATAGGAAAGGATACGATAGGTGATGTGTTGCATTTGTTTGTAGACGTGGAATCGACAATGCCGATTCATCTATGATGGTCATTTGTCATCATCGAAACTTGTGACTGTATGTTGTCTGACAATTTGCCCTTACATACTCCCCCTTTTTTATGATGACAGGTGATGTGTTGCATTTGTTTGTAGACGTGGAATCGACAATGCCGATTCATCTATGATGGTCATTTGTCATCATCGAAACTTGTGATTGTATGTTGTCTGACAATTTGCCCTTACATACTCCCCCTTTTTGATGATGACAACCTGTGCAAAGCCAACGAGACAAACAATATGCAGTATTTACACATTGTGCACACTCCCCCTTTCTTTTGTAATCTAAGGCTATCTATATGCAAAACCGACTGTTAATTGTGGTGAACATTTTGGCTTTGGCTGCTTGTACTCTTCTCCCCCTTTGACAACATCAAAAAGAGACAAGGTATGATTATTCAACGTAACACAAAATTCAACAGGAAATAACACTATCAGATAATAATATCACACCAAATATCATTACTGAACGATAATCATTAATTAAGAGAAGATAAACATTAAAATTAATGTTGCACAAACAAGCATTACAGAGAATTCAGTCAAACAACAAACAAATTCAGATGCATATGCAGTTTTATGTCCTAATGACTTCGTCCTCGGCGGAAACAACCATCCGTTATTTTGTCAGCAATACACAATGAGAATTTTAATGTAAATGCATAAGAAATTTGCAGTTTTTCACTGTTCTGCACATATGCTCACATGTTTGATGCATAATTAGAATGCCATACAACAATAAACATCCAAAGAGATACATCATGCATATATATACAATATTATCATGTAGTATAGCTATTTAACCATGAAACTTTCCAGAGAGAGAGAGAGAGAGAGAGAGAAGGGAACAGTATCACCTTGATGCCGAAGTAACTTGATGAACAACAAACTTGTGCTTGCAACAACATCAACTTGTTAGAAGTACAAGATTATAGTCTTAAATGGAATAAGGTAAAACAAAAGATTATAGTGCCCGTTCCGAAATATCGAGAATACCAAGTTCTCGGCGGATATGAAAGAAAGGTTCAGTGGCTAGCGGCTTTGTGAAGATGTCCGCTAATTGATTTTCAGTATTAACATGTTCAAATACAATGTCACCTTTCTCTACATGATCCCGAAGAAAGTGGTGTCGAATTTCGATATGTTTGGTGCGAGAATGTAGCACAGGATTCTTGGTCAGGTTAATGGCACTTGTATTGTCACAAAAAATGGGAATACGTTCAAGTTTGAGGTTAAAGTCCAATAGTTGTTGCTTAATCCATAGGATTTGAGCATAACAGCTACCGGCGGCAACGTATTCCACTTCAGCGGTTGACAAAGCAACTGAAACCTGTTTCTTGCTGTGCCAACTGACCAAAGAGTTTGAAAATAAGTGACAAGTGCCACTGGTGCTTTTCCTATCCGATTTGCAACTGGCAAAGTCGGAATCGGAGAAGCCTACCAATGAATAATCATTACCTTTGGAATACCATAGTCCATACTTTGGAGTACCAGATAGGTATCGAAGTATTCGTTTGACAGCTTTTAAATGGGATTCCTTGGGACATGATTGATATCTTGCGCACATGCATACGCTAAACATAATATCGGGACGAGAAGCAGTAAGATAAAGGAGTGATCCAATCATACCTCTATACTGTTTTACATCTACTTCCTTACCGTCTTCATCTTTGTCCAAGTTTGTACAAGTAGGCATGGGGGTGTCTATGGCCTTAGCTTTTGCCATGTCAAATCTCTTGATAAGGTCCAAACAGTACTTTGTCTGGCTCACGAAAGTTCCTTCTTTGAGTTGTTTAATTTACAGACCGAGAAAGTATGTGAGATCCCCCATCATACTCATCTCGAATTCGCCCTGCATAAGGTCAGAAAACTCTCTCACAAGATTCATGTTAGTAGACCCAAATATGATATCATCTACATAAATTTGCACTAATATCAAGTGCTTTCCTTGACGTTTAATGAAGAGGGTTGTGTCAACCTTTCCTCTTGAGTAGCCTTGATCGAGTAAGAATTTGCTTAGTCTCTCATACCAAGCTCTAGGAGCTTGTTTGAGGCCATACAAAGCCCTTTTCAGTTTATAAACATGATCAGGATACTCATGGGATTCGAAACCCGGAGGTTGTGCGACGTAAACCTCTTCATTTATGTGACCGTTAAGGAACGCACTCTTAACATCCATTTGGAATAGCTTAAAATCTTTCGCACAAGCGAAGGCAAGGAGAAGGCGTATAGCCTCGAGTCGGGCAACCGGCGCATAAGTTTCCTCATAGTCGATGCCTTCCTCTTGGTTATACCCTTGCGCGACTAAACGCGCCTTATTACGGGTTATTACCCCGTTTTCGTCCAGCTTGTTCCTAAACACCCATCGGGTGCCGATTACTCGATGATCTCGCGGAGGAGGGACAAGGTCCCAAACCTCATTTCTGGTGAACTGGTTAAGTTCCTCCTGCATTGACAAAAACCAGTGTTCATCGAGTAGGGCTTCTTTAGGGTTTTAGGTTCCATTTGCGAAACGAAAGCGAAGTGATAACAGAAATTACTTAGCTTAGATCGAGTTGTTACTCCCTTTGAGATATCTCCGAGAATGTTGTCGATTGGATGGTCTTTGGAAGACTTCCAAGCTTGAGGGAGATCATCGTTTGAAGGCAGATGAGCTACCTCGGTTTCCTTATGGTGTACATCTTTGTCCTCCTCAATTTTGACTATGTCGGGTTGATCAATCCCCGGCTCGCCACCCTTGAGTATGTCTTCGGTAGATGTACCTGCACCATGAAAAACACTACCCTTTCCGACGTTTCTCGGATTGGATTCATCAAAAGTAACATGTACAGACTCTTCTACAGCAAGTAATCGTTTGTTGTATATTCTATATGCTTTGCTAGATTGAGAGTATCCGAGGAAGATACCTTCGTCGGCCTTGGAATCGAATTTTCCCAAGTTTTCCTTTCCATTGTTCAATACAAAACATTTGCAACCAAAAACATGTAAGTGAGAAACATTTGGCTTTCGCCCTTTTAAAAGTTCATACGGTGTTTTGTTTAGAATGGGGCGAATGAGCACCCTATTCAGAACATAACAAGCCGTACTAATGGCGTCGGCCCAAAAATATTTCGGTAAGCCACTTTCGTTGATCATTGTTCTTCCCAATTCTTCTAAAATTCGATTTTTACGCTCCACAACCCCATTTTGTTGAGGAGTACGTGGAGCGGAGAAATTATGATCAATACCATGGTTACCGCAATATTCTTCAAATAAGTGATTTTCAAACTCACCCCCATGATCGCTTCTAATTGCAACAATGTTTGTATTTAGTTTATTTTGGGAAAGCTTAGCAAATCTTTCAAAGGCGGCGAACGTATCGCTCTTGCTTACTAAGAAAATAGTCCAACAAAATCGAGAAAAGTCGTCCACTATTACGAAACCGTAATAGTTTCCTCCTAGACTTTTAATCCTAGATGGCCCAAATAAATCCATATGAAGAAGCTCGAGAGGTCTCGTTGTTGAAACGATGTTTTTGGATTTAAATGAGATCCTCGTTTGCTTCCCTTTTTGACAAGCATCACAAAGATGATCCTTGGTGAATTTTATTTTGGGGAGACCTAGGACTAGATCTTTTGAGACTACTTTATTTAGTAAATCGAAATTAACATGTGCTAAACGCCTATGCCATAACCATGAATCTTCACTCATTGTTACAAGGCATTTGTCACTTGTTAACGATACTTCATTTAAGTCAAGCATATAGACATTGTTCACACGCAGGCCATTAAACATACTCTTCTTATCATCATTATGTACAATTTTGCAATAATCTTTTGAAAACGATACATTGTATCCTTTGTCACATAATTGACTGATGCTAAGTAGATTGTGTTTAAGACCTTCGACAAGCAATACATCAGAAATAGTAGTGGAAGAAGGGTTACCTACACTACCTTTACCAAGTATTGCTCCACGGTTGTTGTCACCATAAGTTACATATCCCTTCTTCTTAGCCACAAAGTCAATGAAGAGAGATATGTCACCTGACATGTGCCTTGAGCATCCACTGTCGAGAACCCATCTTCTCTCGGTAGTCTCGAGGCATTGTACCTGTGACAAGATAATTAACAAGAGAAGGTACCCAATTGCTTATTGGGTCCTGAGTGGTGAGGAACGAAATGGTTGCATTTGGGCAGCCATTGATAAATGCCTTTAGGAACTAAAAATCTCCTAAACCTACATTTAGCAATGGAGTGGCCTTTCTTGCAACAATAAAGACAAGAGAACTTTTCATTTTGATTGCTTTTGCTATCTTCATCCTTTACAACGTATTTATATTTTTGATATGGATTAACCATACTTTTCCGAAAATTTGATTTATCGATAGCAAAGGTAATCTTGGGCTCAAGAGCCTTGTCAAGTTTGGCTTTTAGGTTTCTTACTTCACCTTGCCAAATGTAACAAGTATCACACCCAAAGTTCATCCTTCTACTCCTAAGGTCCTCATAACTTGTTTTTGTGCTTTCCACTATAGAAGCTTTAAGTGCCTCAAGTTTCCTTTCGGATTCTTGAATTTTATGTTCCAAATGAAAAAAAAAATTCTTATTTGAGGCAAGCCTTTTAAAGGCCTCTTTCGCTTCATAGTGTAAAGTATCAAAAGAAGTTTGCAATTCGTGATGAGACATACTAGAGGATTTTTCATATTTAGCATGTCGTACCTGTTTCTTCTTGTTCTTTTGATGAGCAGAGAGACATAGATTTGCATTTTCATCTTCATCACTAGAACTTTCATCATCGGAGGAGTCACTATCGCTTTCCCAAGCTATGTATGCCCTCCTTGGCTTTGATGGTTTCTTGTGTGATTTGTATGATTCTTTTTCTTTTGTCTTCTTGTTCATCGGACAGTCCGGTTTGTAGTGACCCGGCTTTCCACACTTATAGCACGACCCTCTAGTTATTTTTCCTTTTGAGTCATCATTTTTAGAGTACCTAGATTGCTTCCGGAAGTTTACCAAGTTCTTCTTGGAATGTTGGATGTCGTTCTTTCTCACGTAACGATTGTAGCGTTTAACGAACAGCCCCATATCTTCACTCTTGTCCTCTTCTTCTTCGTCACTCGATGAATAATCACTTTGCTCTTTTGCTTGAGACTTTGAGGAGGAAGTCTTTAGAGCTATTGATTTCTTTTCACTCACCTTTGCTTTGTCCTTCTTATCTTTCTTTTCGTGTTATTCCAAGCTTAAGAGAACTTGTTCGTGCTCTTGTAGTTTACCAAACAATGTTGTCAAGTCCAATGTGGTAAGATCATTTGCCTCTTTGATGGCGGTCACTTTCGGCTGTCATTCCCTGTTAAGACATCTCAAGATCTTATTAGTAGCAATATCATTGGAAACAGGCCTACCAAGTGAATGTAATCGATTGATGAGATGAGTGAATCTCTTTTGCATGTCAGCAATGGTTTCCCCTTGCTCCATGAAAAAGAGATCAAACTCTTGTGTTAGTGTATTGATTCTAGCCAATTTAACATCATTCGTCCCCTCATGGGCAATTTGTAGTGAATCCCACATAGCCTTAGCAGTAGGACAATGGGATACACGATAGTATTCATCTACACCTAATGAGGAGATTAGGATATTTTTGGCTTTCCAATCATAATTGTATTTCTTTTCATCATCATCGGTCCATTGTGCTTCGGGCTTAGGCACCAATTCGTTGTTCTCATTGGTCATGGTTATTTGAATTGGACCATTGAGAATAACGTTCCATACTTTTCTATCTATGGAATTTATGTGCACCCGCATACAGTCTTTCCAATAACTATATTTTCACCATTGAAAACGGGAGCTCTATTGTAAGCCCCTTTAGGTTCGTTAGCCATTTTCTATCGAAGTTATATTTTGAAGCACGGAGTGAACCGGAGCTCTGATACCACTTGTTAGACTATGGCACGGATCTAGAAGGGGGGGTTGAATAGATCCCAGTTAAAAACTTGAGTCGGCGCTACCAATTTAAAAATTGGTTTTGAAAAATTGTTTTAAGTGCGGAAGCGGCCGAGGAAAATTTTAGTCTAAAACGAACCGTTATTGGAAAACCGGATATGCGTTAAGCTAATGGATTAGAGATAAAGTGAAATACAAATCAATACACTATTTGCACAATCAATGATATGTTTCACTTACTAGCAAGCCTAGTTCCAATGATCCAAAATACCAAATTAAACTAGATGCAAACTTAAGACAACTTTGGCTTATGCAAATTAACAAACACTTGGTGTGCATAAACACTCCAAGTGATATTTGAGTTGAGTAAGTAATTCAAATTGACCTAGTACAATATACTATTGTACTTTGTATTCAAACAGCGGTTTTAATCTCTTACTCAACTTATATCAATGTTTGGTAAAATTGCTTAAACTAAAATCACTTAATTTTTAAGCTGAAAAACACTTATGCAGAAAATTAAAGAAGACAAAGATTTGATGAGGCAGTTCCCCCGCCGTCCTCGCTTCGGGGTACGTCTGCCCTCAATTCTAAACTTAGAATTGAGATGATTTAATTAGATATCACCTGTGAAATTTAACCGTTTATACAAGGATTGCAAAGCAAGTAAACAACAGAACTCCCAATGTGTTGAATGATGCTTCCTATCCTTGCTCCTTGATTCAAGATGAATCAAGACCTTCGATCATTGTTGCTAGACCTCCGATTCCAGCCCCTTTGCTGAAGAATCTTCCGTTCTTCAAACCCTCGGCCCGGCTGATCTCAAACACAACGAATCGAACCCGAATCCTTCACTTCAATATCACCGAATCCGCTACTAGACTGAAGAAGACTTCCTCTTCTCAATCACCTTCGCTCAGCTGAATATTGATGAAGCAATTCGTCAAAAAAACCCCAAACACAAACCGGTATTGGAGGACAAAACCCTAACGGTTTTATTCAAGAAAGAACCTGCCACAAGCTTCAACCCGAACCGGATTCTCCAATCACAGCTTCGAACCTTATCACCTTTAATCGATCACGAACCACATCAAAAATGATTGTGTGTAGTTGATGTGTTGTGAAATGTTGAAGATGAAGATGATGAATCTTGGACACCTTTTTCACTCTTTCTTGTTTCCTTGAACACTTGAATTCAAATTTGCAAATGTTAGTTGATAAAAGTGTTTTGACTTCTATTTATAGTAACTGCTTACCAACAAAAAATAACAGCTTTTCAAACAGTGGAAAATACTCAGAAAACTGAGTTTACGCCCGAGCGGTCGACCATAGGTCGGCGTGCGCTGACCCGTGGGAAAATGAAAGTTTCATGCGCCGACCCTATGGTCGACTCAAGTCTTCCATGCGCTGACCCGTGGCCAACTGCACTATGCCATGCGCCGACCTGTGGTCGACTCAAAGCCATCATGCGCTGACCAGTCACCAACTGGTCTGTGTTATGCGCTGACCCGTGGCTCATGCGCTGACCCTTGCGGTCGACTCAAAGCTTCCATGCGCTGACCTGTGGTCGACTCAAAGCATCATGCGCTGACCCGTGGTTCATGTGCTGACCCGTATGGTCGACTCAAAACCTGCACATCTGCACAATTTCATATTTTTGTGATTTTCATGCATTTTGTCATGATCACATCTTGTCCACATATGTTTTTAAGAATTATAACAGATTTAGATAATCATAGGAAAGGATACAATAGGTGATGTGTTGCATTTGTTTGTAGACGTGGAATCGACAATGCCGATTCATCTATGATGGTCATTTGTCATCATCGAAACTTGTGATTGTATGTTGTCTGACAATTTGCCCTTACAAATTTCTCAGATTAAGGGATGGAATTGGTGTTACAAGTTTTGATGGAATATGAATTAAGGGATGGTATTAGAAGTAATTCATATTTATTAGTTGTACTATTTTCTTAGCCCCTAAGTTTGTTAGTGGGTATTTTAGTATTTTATCCTATTCTAGTAACCCTAGTTTTAGCTTATAAATAGGGTGGCAATCATTGTAACTTTTATCATGTTTGTAGCCGTCATTCTCTTCATAGAATATTTCCGTTCATCATTTGTTCTACCTTTGCACCAACATAATGTTCGCCAAACATGCTGAACTTGGTTTGAAATCGACAAAGTAGTTTATGTTTTGCGTGCATATGGATATTCGACGCCGATTTTCTAAGTCGACGGATGCTTCATAATTTATGAGAAACGACACCCAAAAAGTCGATTCAGCCGCTACATGACAAACAACTTAATTCTTTTTGCCGATATTTGAGAATCGATCGAATGAATCTTCGTCGTGAAAGGCATGATAAAACTCCAAAATGAAAAATCACAGTGACTCGACTTTATGTTTTTGAACACTTATGCAAATGTTGATGGGAGATTGACGAATTTGGTGGGTCAACCACAAAGTTAGATTTGGATGTGGGGGTTTATGGGAGTTACAAATTATAAAGTTAAGGGTTTTTGAGGAGATAATGAAGAAAGAAACCGTAGAAATTGGAAATGAGTTATCTCATGTGAACAATGATCTCTTCCTGAGACTCCTTCTTATCATCATTATCTCCATCATAAATGGAATATTGAACTTGAAGTGCGAGTCAATTTTATCGGGCCTCATGGTGGGCGTCAACTTACTTGTGGTGAGTACAATATTATTGTCTCACCTACAAGGTACCGAGCAACGACCTTTTTCTTTTAATATGTAATAATTGTGATCCTCGTCTAACTGTTCAATTAAGTATTTATAGTACTTTCTCCTCCTTGAGGGAGACAAATTCCTTCGCCTATTATCTCAACCGTATTAGTCAATCCTTGACCAAATAGTGAGAATACTAAATCAACCATCCCTTTAATATATAAGGTGTGGTTAGTCGGTCACCTTTGACCATGAATGTCCTCTTAATTATTAAAACATGCTTGGTATGACTCGTATGTCTAACGTGTCATCGATGTCGCCCAACCACCTTTTAATACTCTCAGTATCACTTACAAGAATGATGGGCTAATGGGCTCAATCCTTTGACATTAGTTTGCTCTGGATAGTATTTCGTTTCATAATATTGATAAATCACAACTATTTTTTCTCTTATACTCTTAATTACTTATTATCCTTTCTTTTTTATTTGTTTAATTTATTTTTTCATATCATTAACAAAAATTAATTTTAATTTTTTAATATATATAAATGTGAAAAAATCAGAGAAAAAATAGTTTTTAAAAAATAGTTTTTAATTATAATGAAAATCAGATCTAATTGTTTTTAAAAAAATTAAACCAAAAAAGGTAGAAATTTTAAATTGCACACAACAATTTTAAATTTTTTATAAAATTAAAATTATTATATTTTAACAACTTTCATATTTGTATTGTTTTAACCATTAACTAACTCATTAATATTTGGATGGATCGAGTAGATAAATGATTATAATTTAGTTGATTTAAATATGTATAAATGATTGGTTAAAGTTAATTTATTAGTGACGATTTTTTAAAATTCAAAAACCTATTTTTAAGAAATATTTTCTCTGATTTCATATATAAATATCTTTATTAAAGAGTTCACTCTTTAAAAAAATATTTAAATACATTTAATTTATCCATATTTTTTGCTTTAAAAAGCGTTTAAAATATATAAATGTTAAAAAAATTATTAGAATTTAGTTGATTTAAATATGTTTAAATGGTTGGTTTAAAGCTCATTTATTAGCGATGATGTTTTAAAATTCAAAAACCTTTTTTTAAGAAATATTTTCTCTGGTTTCATATATAAATATCTTTATAAAAAAGTTCACTCTTTAAAAAAATATTTAAATTTTATACTCTTTTAAATTTATTTATATTTTTTTGCTTTAAAAAGCGTTAAAATATATAAATATAAATGTGAAAAAAATAAAAATACATTTGAAAGTATATTTAAAATAATATTGAATGTAATAATTAAATGTTACTTATATTTCAATGAATTTTTTATTTCCCTTATGTAAGACCAATCGGAAGGGAGTACTCATTACTCCCTTTCCACCATTTAAACATAATTTTTTTTTGATGTTGAGAACTTCAAACAGTTTCATTATAAAAAAACAAGAGTCAATGAAAACTGAGCATCGTTAAATGAAGTAGGAGGAACCATGCACTGTATCCAATGATGAGAGCTTCACATGCGATGCTACTGAACAACCCGACAACCGTATCCAACAGCGTTACAGTGTCTCAATATTATTAAACGCCTCGAATTTATTAAAAAAAATACTCCAAGTACATTTAATCTCTGTTCAAGTAATTTATGAAAATCTTTAATAAATACTTCATCTATTTCTTTTCGTTGATTTTTTTAGATTTATTGAATAATTAATATATTTGATTTGTTATATAATTTAAATAAATTTATTATTAAATAAATTTAAAAAATAAAATTTCTCTTATAAAAAGAATTGAAGATATTATCATATGTATTGTTTTGCACCGTCTGCAAGACTAAAATAAAAAGTCTAGAAAAAAGATTAGAGGAAGCGAACGGAAAGTTGTCCCCTCATTCTCATCCAAATTAAATAATTTTGTTTGTGAAAATTAATTCCTAATTTCTGTGAAATTTTACAAAAACCATCGTATCTTCTTCAGACATCCCGATCTCTTATTCTCATCGTTGTAATGTCGACCTACTTCGTTGAAGCTCGATAACATATTATGTATGATTATTATTTGCAAATTTGATGGGGTTGTCACTACTATCATAGCTTAATCACTTCCTCTATAAGTGGAAGATTTAGTCTCATGACCTCTCAATTTAACTCAACGTCGCAAGATTGGACTCCTTTGAGAATCTTTCGAGGAGCAGTCCAAGGTGAGCCATCGTCCTCCCTTGCAACCCCTAACACCAGGACAAGAGGCTATTATCGACCTTCAACTGTTGCAAGCCAACCCATGCATGCAAGAAGTCGTTGATCTGCTGAATAGTATGTATAACCTAGTCCATCAATAAAATTCTCAGGGCCTAGCATATAAGATCTTGTGAATTGAAGAGAACTTGTGGTTTGCTCCTTCAAGAAACAACGTCGTACGAGGGACGGACTTGCACAACCAGTAGAGTGTCGATCACGGCAAGAACATTACACCACATTAAGTAGTTCTGCAATCTCAACACATACACCGGAGCGAGAGACATATGACTCCTCACCCCAATTTTAAGGGAAGAAATGAGAATCATGTCCCAACCGAGGTTCACCATCCTCGAAGAAGGGGAAAGCTCAAAATAGACATTCCTTCTTCGGAGAGAAAAACGAACCTGTTATGTGTGTGTGTATCATCAACAACTGAGTACCAAATCTTGGAGAAGTCTATGAAGTTATCTAATTATGATGTGACTGGGATCTCAATGAGCACGTGGATAAGGAGCTAGACTACTCTCAGGCTGATAGGGATTGTAAAGTGCAAGTTCTTTGCACTGACCCTCATTGGAGTTGTTATAACATGGTTTAAAACCCTCCTAACGGGAGCATTGACTGGTGGAAAGATCTGTGTGACACCTTTATCACCTAGTTCATCGCTCGCTAGCGGAAACCAACAAGCATACCGGTCCTCAATTGAATTACGTCGGGAATGAAGGAGACCCTATAAGGGTACATAGACCGATTCACGAAGGTGACATTAGCTGTAGAAGGCATTGACAAAGGGCTTAAATGCATGATATTTAAGAAGGGCTTAAGACTAGACTTAATGTTCCAAGAAAAACTAGGGCTCAAGAGGGTCTGTAGTTTGAGTGATCTATTAAACACGACACAACCTACATGAAATGGAAAGAAGAACTCTTATTGAAGAGAGCGAAAAAAATCAGGGATCCAAAGGTATCTGTATAAAATAGCTCCGGAAAGGAACAACAATCGTCGAAAGGACGACGAAGGGAAGGGATCCTGCTCAATGACTCCATTATACATTCCTTTGAAGACTTCAAGAGAGAAGATATGGTAGGAATACTCCAACACCAATTTTAAAGAACGGGGTCAGAAATCCTCACCCAATCAAAGAATCTACAAGGACAAACAAATTAATATATTGTTGTTTCCATAAGCATCATGGCCATAACACAAATGATTACTTTCAGCTGAAGGGCACGATCTAAGAATTGATTAAGAAAGTTTGTTTCTTTGAGTATACCCAAGAATACATCATAGAAAATAGTAAAAAAAGAGAAGGGAATATAGGGGTGTGGGGAGTTATCAAGGCAAAAACGATCCACTCGAATGGAGAAGTCATCCTCTAAGAAAGTCATTGATGTTGTGACTGAGAGAAAGGAGAAGAAGCTATCTCAATATAGAATGTACTTTAACCAACCTCAAGCTTGCATTACAAGTGACAAATTCTAACAATAATTATCCATTATAAAAATATTGCACAACTGAAATACAAAATACTCACAACAAAAAAACATAATAATCAAGATTTGCATCTATTGTTTTATAATCTTCGGTATATATAATATTTAATATTAATATAAAAATTATGTTAATAGTTAAAAAAATTTAAAAACATATAAATACACAATTTTTTTTAGCAACATTCCACGCATCGCACGAGTTTTTACCTAATTATAAAGATCCTACATTAATTTTGGTTCAATACCAACTCCAAACTCAGAATCCAAATTTCATACTAATTACTTCTTCTGTATTTCACATTGAAACATTTTTGGTACTTGATATTTTTGCTGCAAACACTGTTCCAGACACATGCTTAATGTTTCAAAACAAACTTTGAAATGCCACAAAGATGGGGACCATTGTTTGGGTAAAAAGGTTACCATGATAAAATATACAAACTCTCCCAACAATGGAAATTCAACCTTTCTTTTGTGTCAGTTCTTGGCTAACCCCAAACTACAATATGCAACAGATGAATGACAGAGACATGTAACAAAAGTTAAATAAAAAAGCCACAGAAACTGTAAAAGTTACATTCCATATTAAGTTATATATAGTTTTGTTTTCATCACACAAAACCACACACATATATATAGATATATAATGCAATTCACAATATTTCACACACTAATCCTTCACAACAGGATATATAAGAATCTTTCACACTAACATGTCTTAGGATTATATAAATTGTCACAATAATAAAAAATAATAAAAGCTTCACATAACCATTTTCACACCATAGATATATGGATAGAATGTGTGACCATTATTGATACTTCCTAGTTCCTGCTTTTACTTTTTTCAACTGCTCTAGGTGCTGCAAAATAGTTTATCAACTGAATAAATATCTCATTTAGATCATTAAGCATGTAATTTTAGTTTTATGATTGATTGTGTTGAATGAATGAAATGCTAGTACTAACCTAGACCAATCGCTTCGGAGCTTTTCATGATCCTTAGCCTCCTGCATGTATCGATAAACATCCTGCAAAGAGTTCCGATAATGAAATGTTGCTGGTGTTCAGGTATCAGTGTCGTGTCCGTGTCTGTGCTTAGAGAGAAACTATTGGTGTTGAGGCATCAGTGTCGTGTCCGTGTGTGTGTCAGAGCTTATTAATCGCGTAGAAGAAAAACTACTAGTGTTGAGGTATCGGTGTTGTGTGTGTGTGTGTCGGTGTCTGAGCTTGTTAGTCGCGTAAAAGAAAAACTACTAGTGTTGAGGTATCAGTGTCGTGTCTGTGTCAGTATCAGAGCTTATTTATTGGATAAAAGGAAAACAAGTCCGTAAACTTACTCCCAAGGAACATCACCGACAAGCATCCAGTCACCGTCTTTATCCTCGTAAGTAATAACATATTCTGACCCATGAAGCAGATCTCTCAGCTTTGTTTCATTCAGCATCTGATTTCCATGAGATTCACATTGTCCTGAATATAACATCGACATAAGCAGTAACTTGATCCAGACACAAAATTTGCCGAAAATCATTGAAAGACTATTATTTTTCTTCGAAAAAATGAACCTATTCCTACCTACCTATGGTGAAACAGCTGAACATCTTCTCAAGAGATGAAGAGAGTTCTGAATATGCAGTGTAGTTCTTCAGATCTACTTTTCTCAAATAAGGAGCACCATCCATGCTAACCTTCACAAACACGGCGCCTCCTAATCCCAGTTTTCCATCAGCCTCTTCGGTGTTCTTTGAAGCAGTTGTCAAGGAATTTTTGCGAAATGATCTTATTGGAGGCCAACCAACAACCTGTGCCCTGCCACACAAGATTCACCATCATCATTCCGAGTTCGTTTCCAATGTTAAAGGCTAAACCACGATTTGGGCCGCGACATGGTTGTTTTTGATGTTGTCATGAGTGTTGTGTTTGATGGCGTGGAAGACATGCTACCACACAGGGCCCAAAATAAGGTCTCTATTTGTTTTGTCACAGACTCACAGCTAAATCAAGGCTAACCTACACATGACCTCTGAAAACTCAAGACGGTCCTGGTCGTCACAACTGTAATTCAATTGTGATTTAGACTGAATCAACTTTATTGACCGTGTACAAAACTTATCTAGGTTTTTGGTGTATACTTGTTATTAGTCTAAACCGGGGTTTTAAAAATTTTGCAGCTTTTTTATGCCGCCGTGACCATAATGCGGATGCAACTGCGATTCAGGCTGCATCAGTTGCATTTGACCGCGATTCTTCACACTATCAAAAAACAATGTGACCTAAACTTAAAACCTCGAACCAAATTTTAATGCCATTTCCAACACCATCTTACTTACTTGGTAGCTGGAGCAATGCTATTTCCATTATTTGCAGAACCATTAAGATTTGGTCTGCTTTCACCGACACCGTTCGGCCTCTCAAGACCAACCTGAACTGTTGCTATTTCAGTGCCTTTCCCTTGCAGCGCCGCAACATTCTCAAGCATATTGGAGCCAGGCTTCATTTTCCCCTGCATATGAAAATTCAAAAACGGCTTTAATCGTTATTACCATCTTATATTTTTTCCAAGAGTAGATCATAGATAACTCTAAACTGTGTTCCGCAACCGCAATTGCAGATACATCAACAACTTTCGGGGCATGCAAGGCAGACTACCGCACATGGTCCAAACTTTGACACGTTATAAAATATTCGTCAACCGCAATTGCAATTTAAAACTATCAAACCCTTTTGTGCCTTTGGATTGAATAGACAATTTACCTCTGAGAAAACATTCATGGCATCAGAAAACCCTCTTTTGTTACCTAAAACAGCATGCTTTGATTCATCTTTTTGAGGGTGCAAAGGAAAAAGAGGCTTTTCATCAAAACTTCTCAAACAAAGATCCGAAGAATCCCTTTCAGGAGACACTGAGCCTGGAAGTCCCAATCTAAGCTCAGTAGCTTTAAGGTTCAAGTTTCTTTTGGCCCCATCTTCAAAAGATTGAATCTTTGTAACCAAACTATCCACTGATGATGAAGAATCACATGATAACCCCATGTAGTTAAACTCTTTTGGTTTTGGACCATTCAAATTCAAACACACACTTTTTTCCATTGAGGCTGATGAAGAAACCAACAAAGTAACATTGCTTTCACCTTCATCATCCCCTATTCCTAGCCTTGGTAGAGTCATCACAATGAATTCAAACTTTCAAACAAGAAAAAAGCTTTCAATAACCTATCAAAAAATAAACAACATTTGTCATTGTTCCTAAACCAAGAACATTGAAAACAAAAAAAACACAAAAACATTATTAAACAAAAACATAGGAAAAAGGAAAAACATTGATTGAATGTTTCATTAGTTTTTTGTGTGACCTATTAACGAGAAAGATGAAAAATGTTACCTGAAGAATGAGCAATATCAGAAGGGTGAAGAAGAAGAAGAAGAGTGAGAGTGATTAGAGAATTGTTGAGAGAAGAACAAAGAGAAAGAAGAGAAGAAACAAAACTAAGGACCCTCCATTTGTCACAAAGTAACATAAACTTGACACCATGCATTAAAAAATGATAAGACTTTAATTTAAAGAAAAGAAAGTGTTTCAACAAAAACACTACTCTTTTATGTCAAAACAAAAACATTATCCTCAATTATGCAACTTTTTTGTTTTTGTTTTATAAAAATTGACCAACACTATCAAATCTCAAATGATACACTTAGAAAATTACTTTCAATAAAATATAATTTAATTATTATGTATTGTCAATGTATAATATTATATTTATACAACAAGATTATTTTGTGCATTTTTTTAAATTGTGACATGCTTATACGATCCTCAATCTATCATGTAAGAAACCACATATATTGTGACTTGCTAGAAAAATTAAGAATTAATTGAAGGATATAAGTTATATGTACATGGAAAAACTCTTTGTTCATTATTTTTATTATGCAAAAAAAAGTTAAATAACAAAATTATATATATTTTTAAAAAATATTAATAATTTATTTACACTCATTTAATTCATCTATTATGTAGTAACAAAATTATCTATTTTGATATTGATATAAATGTTATGGTTAAATATATTTAAGGTTTCTATAAAAAGTTAGCTATTTTTACTTTTCGTCTAACTAAAAATTTGTGTTAAAGAATCATCACCCAAAGATTTGCTCTCAACATTTTTGGTCCCTGGCGTTAAACCTGAGTAATGAAAGTTGACGTAGCAGTACATGTAAAAAAAATTATTTCTATTTTGTCGATTATTGGAGTTACCAGTTGGATTTAATGTTTATTATTTATTTTTTTAAATGGTCTTTAAAAATACAACCACATATCGTGTTGTGCCCCAATTCTATCCTCGTTCTACTATTATCTTTTCCCATTTTTTAAACTGAAAACGTCACCGCTAAAACAATACTATCTTCAAAGACAAACTTAACCAATGTACCACTCATGTCACCCTCATCTGTAAAAAGTCGTGGTGGACATTTGTGTGATTGTCAAGGTCGAATCATATCATATCAGTGCAAGAAAGGACCTAACAAAGGTACACTTTTTTGGAGATGTCCATTTTGGATGGGTGATGACACTTGTGATTTGTTCATATGGGATGAAGATATGGTAGCAAAATATGGAAACAAAGGTGAAAGCAACATGAATGAAGTTGCGGGTAATTTGAAGGAGTTGTATGAAGATGTAAAGAAGAAGAACAAGAGTTTGAAGCATTAACTGAAATCAGAGAAATATTTTGGAAAAATGAAAATGTTACTTATTGTAATCTCTTTTATGTTTAATTTGTATTTTATGTTCAATTGTAGTTCACAGTTCAAACGTAAATATTGAAGGATTATGTTAAGAGGCATTGATGTATTATTCAATGTGTACTTTCTATGTATCGATAATGTTTTGGTAATGAAATTGAATTAAGGTTTGCACAGATTTTGTATAGTAACAATTATATGTTTAACAATTAAACGTTGGCTTTTTGCACTGATAACTAGGAAACCTATTAATTATAAATGTTGGTTTAATATTCACATTTAAATGTTGGATTAACTATGAAATGTTGGCTTAATGTTCACAGTTAAATGTTGGCTTAATGTTTGCACTCATCATTACAAATTTTGGCCCAATATTGCCTTAACTTGTTAATTAGAAACCTGTTATGAAATTGAAAATTGATGTATAGTAACTGTTTTGCTCATATTAGGAAACCAATTAAATGTATGGAAACTAGTTAAATTTTGAATAAATTTTGGTGTTTCAATGTACTGAGGCATTGGTGTATGGTAAAAGTAAAATTTTGCACATAGGAAACAAATCAAGTTTTGCACATAGAAACACATGACAGAAAACGTCAAAACAGATACATTGATCAAACTTTGATCTTATTACCAAAAAAGATACATTTCTCAATTCAAAGTTTGAACATAAAAATATATGAAAATATTGTTGGCTAAATTTCATATATTGATCATAGTACCAAAACAGACACAACCCATGACAGAAAATGCTAAAGTGTACACCACTAATACATAATGCCAAAGTACACAACTTAGAGTACACAAAATGACAAAGTACATAAATTACAAATACATAAACTAAAAAACTTCAATTTCTTATGCATCACTGAGTTAGGCCCTTTTGAATTTTCTTATAACTCTTCATTATCTTAGTAGTGACACCAATTGGTGGTTCTGGTTCTTGTTCTTCAGGAATCACAAGTGGATCATCCAAATCCTTTCCATGTCCCACAAAGTTCCTTGTCCTCAGTATCATAAGTCCATCACTTGTTCTTTTCACAACTAGAACTAGATTGACCTTTTTCCTCTTTGATATCATGCTTTTGACCTATAATGATAACACAATTTTAGCATGATTGACACATGAATAAAACTAAAATTAACACAGTAATTACCATAGCATGACTTACAGGATCACTGATACTTGGGTTGTAAGTAGTTTCTTTAGCTGAATTTGGTTGTTTACCTGGAGACTTAGTAGACTTAGATATTTTGGGTCATACACCAATGAAAGTCACTTGATGTTGGCTTGGAAGGAGTAGGTTGTTTGGCCGAACTTATGTCAATACTTAGTGGTTGAATATATAGTATCACATTATCTCCAAAGTCTTCATCATTCAGTAATGATGCCAATGTTTCAGGGTCTAATTGAGAATACATTTTCAAGTGAATATTTAGCTCAACATATACTTGAGTGTCAGGTTCAGATACCTGACGTGAATATGGCTCAGGTTTAGGCACATGACTTGCAACTTATTTAGGTTTAGGGACATGACTTGCAGATGGCTCAGCTTCAGGTACACGATGTGCACATGGCTCCGGTTTTGGCACATGACTTGCCACTTGTTTAGGTTCAGGTACATGAGATGCAGATGCCCATATTTTTCTACCTTTTACCTAAGTGTGGCAAACCTACTCATAAGGTAATTTCTCATCACTCAAACATTGTAATAATAAGGTTGTCTCTCTCTAGCAATATAGTGGCATTAAATGATTCACTAAGATTGTTCATTAGAACATCACACTTAGAGTAAAAAGGAAGTTCATGTTTACACCATTTGTGTTTGAGAATAACATTTAACCATTCAAAGCATCTAAAATCATCTCCTTAGTTTGCAACATCTTAGCTTCATGTGCTTCATAGTAGGTTGCTTCAGTTGCAAACTTAAACTTTACATATGACACTACTTCATTTAACTTCATCTTATTATTGTTCTTCAAATTGTCAACAATCATTTTAGCAACCCATTCAGCCTTGACACTCTTGGTGAAGAACTATCTGCCACATTTATGTTTCTGAAACAAAGTCTTAATCTTGAATGTTGTGCTCCTTATAACCCTGTTGCAAAAACAATGTAGTTACAAAGCTTCTTATGCTTACATACAACCATACACCTCATGGAATCATTTTTTGTAAATCTAACCTCCCAACCATTCAAAATATTGTACAATAGTATAACCTTCTTGAATTGCTTCAGAGAGGAAAACTCCATTTCATCCTTGAATATAAAATCCTTTGTCATTGGTTCTTCTTCATTAAACATAATTAATACAGACATGTCTTTACAACTATCTTCATCTGCTCCAATATCAAGTTCATCAGTCATGTAGTTTTCTTCTATGACATGCTCCTTTTCCATCTCCGTTGTTGCAAAATTAAGGATGGGTGGTTCACTGGGTGCATCACACTGTCAACGTCATCCCTCCCATTATCCGCTTCATCCAACCTTTCATCAACCCCCTTCATCAAAGTCTTCATCAAGGTTATGCATTCTCTCTTCTTCACTGTATTCAAAGTGTATGACATTGATAGTTTCATCACTTGATTCACTGCACTGACCATCATTCTCATCATCCTTAAGACTTTGTTGCCATTATTTTTCTCTCTTAACCTCTCCATATATGTCAATTATCTATAGATGGTTTGACCAAAGTATAAATTCAAAGAAGGACTAGTAATCATTGTCTTGTCCATTGTATGCATATATATCCCCACCTTCATATCTTAAGGTGAAGTCTTTTACAAAACAACTCTTAGTGTAAAAAGGACCTTAAATAAGCCCATCTCCTATAAATTGCACATGTGGTAAGGGTTAATGTTGTAAAAATATTCACATAACTACAACAATTAAGTCAAGAAACTGTCAAGTGGGCATTAAATATTCACTCAATGTGTAACCCTAAGAACTACAATTAATGTTAGATTATTATATTTCGTTTTTAGACGCAGATGAAAATTATGGGACATAGAAAAATGACACAACGTAAAAAAACGGAAAAGAGAAAGAGACATGTGGAACAAACTTGTCTGAAACACGAAACACCAAGGACCAAACCATACCTAATTAATCGATTATTTGAATTATTCATATTCATATCTAAATCCGCTTATTAAAAAGCAATTAATTATTAAATCAAATCTATATTTTGGATATTTTGATAATATGGTTTTAACCAAATCTATATTTTAGACATCCATATTTAAAATAAAAATTAATTAAATATATTTTTGAAAGAAAATATCTTAAATTAATTTTTTATTAAAAAAAATTGAAAATGTTTTTATACTATTTTTTCTAAAAAAAATATCTTTTTTTTTTTAATTTTTGAAAAAAATAAATTCTGAAACTTTTTTTAAATGATTTTTTTTAAAAACAATGTTTTTTTCCCTAAAAAAAAATAGTTTAAATTTTTTATCCAATTTTTTTTTCTAAAAATACTTTTTTAAAAGAAAAAATTGATTTTAAAGAAATTTAAATTAAAATAAATTATAAAAATATATGGTTAATAATGGTTTATAACTATTTTAAGATAATAAAAACCAATTATAACCATTAGTTTTAATAACCAAGATATAGATTATATAGTAATTATGACACTTGAAGAATGTTATTGTGTATATTTGGCCTGAGTGCCCATTATCAATACATGAGAAGTTTAGTCAGTTTATCTCTCTCACTTAGTTTTTGACTTGTGTGTACATTATTAACAATTATTTTCGAAAGGAAAATCTTATATCTATTTTTCTCAAATGTCAAAAAGCATATACTTTCTCAACCTCCATATATAATTAAACACCATACCAACATCAACCAAATTAATACTTATATGCACTTGAATACATTTCCTTGGATTAATTTATTTCTTAAAAAATACATTTTTTATAAGAATCAGAACAAATCCATGATTTTAATCAAATCAAATTGAATTTTTTTTGAATATTTTAGTTTGGTTTAAAAATCAATTCAAACTGATGATAAATGAAGCAATTTAGTTCGACTCTCAGTTTTAATTTTTAGAAATTGTAAAATTGATTAATCAATCAGATGAGTATAATTATCCATTATTGTATTTGATAATAAACTTAGATTTTATTATAATTTGATCTCCCTATTTTACCTCATTCATGAAATTGACCTCTTTATTTTAAATTTAAATAATTTTGATCTTGCTCTCATACTTTTACACTTATAATTAACAATATTTCTATTTAAATGTGAAACATGATAAATCATCATATATAAAACTATTGTGAAATTTTATAGAATAAAATATAAATTAAAAAACAAACATGTCATCGACTTTTTATAAAAAAATATGAAAACAGAATCAAAATTGTTTGAATTTAAAATAGAGAGATTAATTTCGTGAATTAAGAAAAATTAAAGGACCAAAATTATATTTAGCCTAAACTTATTTCACGATGCAATGAAAATCATATCACTACTTTATATGGATTAAGTATAATTTATAAATTGTTTGAAAAATAGAGAATAAAATAGATGAAATAAGTTATATAAAATAAATTATTTAAAAATAATAACATAAAATAAAAACATAATAGTGGAGGGTATATATATATATATATATATATATATATATATATATATATATATATATATATATATATATATATATATATATATATATGAGAATAGAATACGATGTTTAAGAAAAAAGTTTTTCTAATCAATCAATTGAACTAGATTAAACAGAATCAAATCAATTAATTTAGTTTAGCTTCAATCTTAAAAAATATTAAAAAAGAAATTAAATTAAATTAATGAAAATATCATCTATTCAATTTTTTATTATCAAAAATTGATTTAAACCGAATCAATTACAATCTTAATGGCCATATTAATTCAACTCAATTGGATGACCAAATAATAAAATCAAATAGACATTATTAGTTGAATTTTCTTCTCAAAACATATTCAACTCAATCCTTGAATATCTTAGATAAAAGAATCTTATATATTATTAGTGTATAGAAAGCACAAACATATTCCCTTATACGAGTCTCGTTTTTCTAAAGACTATAATTATGACTTGCAGTATAGAATTAATAATACAGATCTTCTATGTTTTAAGTCGTAAGAGTATATATATAAGTGATAATTCAAATAAATAAAAAAGTTGAAATGACTAAATTAACCTCAAACAACTTTATTAAAATGGTACTACTACACAATGCAATGATGATGTTTTCCATAGACTTATATTTTACACCAATCTTTGATTAAGTATTATACCATTCTCTTTGAATTGTTTGTGAAAAGAAACACACCATCCATGAAAGAAAGGAACATAGTGATTATTAGGACAAAGAAAAACATGGCATGCTTCAACCCAATACTCAAAGTTTATTCAACAATTTCATCAATCTACTCATTACTCTTTTTTAAAATAAAATTTAATTAACAAAGGTGGTAAGATTCCTTTATTCATGTCCACATCCACCACCTTTGTATTATACACTAAAATTGATATTTTTGTTTCCATATATGCCCCCACATTATCACATGTTTGGTCCTATATGGATCCCACCTACTATTTTCACATGTCTAGGGTTCTTCATTTGTAAAGGGTAGATAAGGAAAGAGTGACCAAATATTTCCCTTTTTATGTGTTTCTCTAGGTTGTGTACTACAATAGAGTGAAAATGAAAATGACACGGTAGGTTAAAAGATTTAAATTAAGTCTTGAGGGTGGTCCAATGTAGGTTTGTTTTAATAGAAGTGTGAAAAATAAATAAAGTTAAAAATATATCATTGAATTCATACATATGACTTGCAAACAAATCAAAGATTTAATTCATACTTTTTTTTACAATATTAATTGATTATAATCATTAAATTATTAAAAATATTTGACCTTTATCTTAATAAACTATAAAGCATAATCGTAAATAAAATTGAGAATGAAGATTTTTTTACACTAATATTACTTGAAAATCAACCTTTTATGATGGAGGTTGAAATTCGTTGGAAAATTTTGTTTGTACGTAATTATGACTTAGGTTTAATTTTAGTTTGATGTAAATTTTATTGTAATAGATATATTTGAAAGTATCTATAAGGTGTGTGCTTTACATATTTAACATCAAGTTAAATAAGCAACTCTATCGTGGAATGGAGATTTTGGGGGCCTCTCATTTTTTATGAGAAAGTTTTTTTTTAAGGAATGGTCGAAGTTTGGATGTTTGGAAGAGAGGTTTTATGTATGTTTTCGAGTAATATTTAATGGAGAAGAGGTTGGGTGTATTGATACACATTCTGACGTCTAAATCAGTGATCAAAAGAGATTATAGGTATAAAGTTATTGAAAGAATTTGTTTGTGTTTGATGTAACCCCCTTTATAGGAATCATCATAGGATTTCTTTGTTTTTTAGTTTTCATCTAAATCGTTCGTATTATCAAATGGCGATATATAATTTGTTTTGTTATTTGACGATCTTTCTTTCACCCTCCCCTCTTTGCTCGGATAAGACCATCTTTCTTAGGGCGGGGCACAAACCTGCTTTTCTAGGTCCTAAATTCTTTAGATGATTGATATTTATCTTCCAACATCATTACTTTGACGTCACTTTGAGTAATTTACGAGAATTAAAATGTTGATCATAATATTAACTTTGTTCACTTTTTGTATAATTTTGTAAATTTATTCGTTAGAAAGAGAAGTATTTAATGTTTATGTAAGAGTATTTAGTGCATATTGTAAAAAAATACAACATGCTTATAGGTATACATAAAAAAATAAAGAATATATTTTGTATTACGGAATGGCCAGAGCTCCATAAAGACCTTCTCAACATCCAAGTTTAATCTACTTAAGATGCTTTAAGAGTCTAACGTAAAGCTAGACCTATATCACCTAATGTCGACTTAGAGTGTGTTTCCCCTTTGATCAAATTCGTTGATCTTCCTCCAACGATCATTTGTGCTCCACGAAGAACAATTTAGATACAAATGTAACTTCATATCCTATATAAGTGTGACTCTGAGTCAAACCTGTGTACAATTCAACTCATACTTGTAAAGTTTAAGCTTAATCTCATACTGACTTAAGCGTCACCACTAGAGATACTTTCTTAGACGACCATATGTGCTTCATTCACCTTTTTTGCAGGTACTTTCTTCTATCACTAGAGAACTGTCATAATTGTAACCGAAAGCACCTTCGTGGTGGTCTTCATCGAGATATCAACAATTCTCTATTTCAGTATGGAATAACATCTCCATATCTAATAATTAATTTTCTTTTATTATATCATGTTTCTTTGGTTTTCTCAAATTTATTCAATATCACAATTGCAACTACCTTCGATCTCATTTGATGGCTGGTTTGAAGTCAACTCGTACTCCAAAGATTACTAACGATCAACTTTGATAAACTATTAAGATCCTTCAAGAGAATACTGTGATAGTTCTTTCTTAATTTGGCAAATGTTGGTCTTTTCTTCTTCATTATCTAAGGATTCCATACCATTTTCTTCCCATGCGATATACGCCTTCTTCTTCTTTTGATTATTTTTTGCCTTCTTGAGTAGACGATAATAGGGTATAATGTGTCCTTTCTTTTCGCACTTGTAACATGTTGGAGTGAACGTTTTTTCTTCCTCTTTCTCTTGTTCTCATGTTTCCTTTTTCTCCTTCTTCATAAATCTCTTGAAGTTTTTTACTATGAGGGTCATGTCATCATTTGAGTTGGATTCTTCAGCTTTAAGTGCTAAGATTTTGTTTTTATTTTCTCCTTCTTCATCCATGGTTAGTCTTTTGAACTCCACTTCACGTTGCTTCAATTTTCCAAAAAATGAGTGCGTGTCCATAGATTCATAAATCGTAGTGACTTTGGGTTTCCATTTATGCTTCAAGCTACTAAGAATGTTTATGACTAATTCCTAATTTGAAAATGTTTTCCCCGAAGTTCTCATATGACTCACGATATGTGTGAATCGTGTTTGCATTTGATTATGTTCTCCTCAGGCTTCATTCTGAAGAGTTCATACTCATAGGTTAATGCACCCAACCTTTCCCTCTTTAGCTCAATAATATATTTATTGGTAATTTGGAGGATGTCCCACATTTCTTTAGCAGTTTCGCAATGTGAAACTCGCAAGAATTCATCAAGACTGAGTGTGGTGGTGATGATGTTCTTATCTTTTAAACCACGATGCATATTCTCTTTATCCTCTTTGGACCAATCCTTTTCAGGTTTGTCTACTACAACACCATTAACTTCGTGTGTAGGGACAAATGATCCTTCTTTTAAACCTTCAAAATACCATGATTTATTCCCTCTATGAAAATTTTCACTTTCTCTTTCCATAGCCCATACCTTTCTACATTAAAGGATGGAGGTTTGTTTAGTGAATAGTTATAAGTCATTTTCCTTTTGAGACAATTAGTCTTTAATAGAAGTTAGGCTCTAATGCCAATTGTTGGACAAGTGACCTCAAGCACGAGGGGGGGGGGGGGGGGGGGGGGGGGATTGTGATATTTTAAATTAGTGACTAATTTTAAATTTTCTCGATTAAGATCGTATCAGTACGATTTTAAGTTAGTAATCGCAATGGAAATAAAATAAGAAAAGTAAATTGCAGAAAATAACAAGATAAGGTTAGAAAGATTGTAGTTGAGATTTATACAAGTTTGGTTGAACGTTGGCATAGTCATGTCCCTAAGAGGCTTTCTTGAGATTTTCACTATAAACTTTGAGCTTTTAAAAGGTTATGCCCACGAACCTTAATACAATCTGATTCTTGAGATTTTAACAGGCTTATCCCCAACCAAAAGACAGTTTTTACCCCAGGTTATCCTATCAAACCAATTAGAGATTTACAACTGATCTCTTTAACCAAAACAAAAGCTTTTTATAGTAAAGCTTAATAAACCACTAACAAATATTTTACCACAGGTTGATCTAAAGAATAAAAAACTTAATCTCATACAGGTATCACACATTTAAGAATTTAAACGACTTGCACGAGCACCTACAAAAATATCTTCCTTACAAATAAAGCTTCACTCAAAAGCACTTAGCAACCAAAAGTGAAATAATAAAATTTTCAAGGAGAGGAAGAAATATACATTCCAAATAATTTGGTTTTGTCACCTATCATATGCTATGAACAATCTCTATTAAGATACCATTTAGTGTCTGAGACTGTAAAGCATTCTTGCAAAGAGAATGTTATTTCTTAACTTTAGGTATCTATATCATCTTGGGTCCTTGTTTGTTAGTTTCATAAATAGTTTTCTTTCTTGTTTGAGATGCATATGCATTTTCAGGTCTAAATAACATTTTGGCTTTATGTTCACAATTTTTTCTATAGAAGTATGAATGGGAATGTTTTGCAGTTAGATATGGTTTTGGATTCATGGATTTTCTTTATAAAATAGCATATGGCTATTTGACCTTCTTTATTGCAGTATTTGCATTTTAATGTTTTACAGTGAGATGTGGTCTTGGTTTTATATATATTCTCGATGTTCTTCCTATTTTTCTTCAGCTCACAACCTAATCCTGTTTTATTATAGGAGGCTCTTTGATTTCCTAACAAGACTTCTAGGTTTTCTTTTCCTTTTCTGAATTTTACAAGAGTTTTTTGAAGATCGCAAACTTCATTTTTTAAGTTGTTGTAGTTATTGCATATGTTCGGTTCTTCATTTGAAGTGGAAGGGGTTTAAGTAAGATTTCCTTCCTTTCCCCTAAGATGGTCTATTTCTTTTTCTAGGGCTTCTGTTTTTTGTCTCGAGAAAGAAGATAATGTCTTTATATGTAGAAATGATTTTCTCGTGTTTGGTTGATTCTTTTGATAATTTCTTACATAATCTAAATAAATCATGATAGGAAAATTTAGAGGTCACCTCATCATTTTGATGTCTTTCCATTAGATAGATGTTGGCATTTTCTTCTTCATCATCTGAGGATTCCAAATCATTGTCTTCCCATGCGATATATGCCTTCCTTCTTCTCTTGATTCTTTTTTAATTTTTTATTTGCCTTCTTGAGTAAAGGGTTATAAGGTCTAATGTGTCTTTTCTTTCCGTAGTTGTAACATATTGGTGTGGATGGTTGTTATTTCTCTTTCTCTTGTTCTTCTGCTTGCTTTTTCTCCTTCTTCATAATTCTCTTGAAGTTTTTTACTATAAGGGCCATGTCATCATCTGAGTTGGATTCTTTAGCTTTATGTGCTAAGATTTTATTTTATTTTCTCCTTCGTCATCCATGGTCAGACTTTTGAGCTTCATTTCATGTTTCAACAATTTTCCTAAAAGTGTGTATGTGTCCATAATCGCTAGATTTTTAGATTCAAAAATCACAGTGACTTTGGATTGTTAGTTGCAGTTCAAGCTAATAATAATGTTTATGACTAATTCATAATTTGAGAATGTTTTCCCCAAAGTTCTCAAATGACTCACGATATGTGTGAATCGTGTTTGCATTTGATTTATGTTCTCCTCAGGTTTCATTCTGAAGAGTTCATACTCATGGGTTAATGAGCCCAACCTTGCCCTCTTTAACTCAGTAGTACCTTCATGGATAATTTGGAGGATGTCCCACATTTCTTTAGCAGTTTCGCACTGTGAAACTCATAAGAATTCATCAAGACAGAATGCGGTGGTGATAATTTTCTTAGCTTTCAAACCATGGTGTATATTCTCTTTATCCTCTTTGGACCAATCCTTTTCAGGTTTATCTACTACAACATCATTAACATCTTGTGTAGGGACAAATAGTCCTTCTTTCAAACCTTCAAAATACCATGATCTGTTCCCTCTATGTAAAATTTCATTTCCTCTTTCCATTGCCCATGCCCTTCTACATAAAAGGATGGATGTTTGTTTAGTGAATAGCTTGAAGTCATTTTCCTTCTAAGATGATTAGTCTTTAATAAGAGTTAGACTCTGATGCCACTTGTTGGACAAGTGACCTCAAGCATGAGACACGAGAGGTGAATTGTGGTATTTAAAATTAGTGATTAATTTTTAATATTTCTCGATTACGATTGTATCAATATGATTTTAAGTTAGTAATCACAACAGAAATAAAATACTGAAAAGTAAATTTCAGATAATAACGAGATAAGGTTAAAAAGATTTCACTAGAGATTTATACATGTTTGATAGAACGTTGGCATAATCCTGTCCCCAAGAGGTCTTCTTGAGATTTCCTCTATAAACTTTGAGTTTTTAAAAGATTAAGCCCACGAACCTTAATATAATCTGATCTTGAGATTTAAATAGACTTATCCCCAACCAAAAGACAGTTTTTAACCCAGGCCAAGCTATTAAACCAATTAGAGATTTTTGACTGGTCTCTTTAACTAAAGCAAAGCTTTTTCTTGCAAAGCTTAATAAGCCATTAGCAGATATTTTACCACAGGTCAATCTTAATAATTTAAACGACCAGCACGAGCATTTACAAAAATATCTTCCTCACAAATAAAGCTTCACTCAAAAGCACTTAGGTAACCAAAATTGTAATAATAACATTTTCAAGGAGAGGAAGAAAGATAAATTCCAAATAAATATGAAATTGATGGGAAGTGGCGTGATTTTAAGTGAGGGAGACCCTCGTTTATATAGTTGATAGAATCACCAATAAAAGGAAACGATCCATGGGCCACATTAATTATCTAATCAATGTGTGTGATATTTTTACACTATTTTGGAGTGTTTAGATTGATAGGAATTAATCAAGGAGAAAATCCCCCTACTTTTGGAAAGAAGATGGAAGATAAGGTTTTGTCACCTGTCATACCCTTTGAATAGCCGCCATTAAGATATTATTTAGTGTCTGAGACTGTAAAACATTCTTGCATAGAGAATGTTAGCTCTTAACTTTAGGCACCTATATCATCTTGGGTCATTGTTTGTTAGTTTCATAAATAATTTTCTTTCTTGTTTGAGATACATATGCATTTTCATATCTAGATGACATTTTAGCTTTATGTTCACAATTTTTTCTATAGATGTATGAAGGGGAATATCCTTCTTTGCTTTCATGGATTTTATTTATAAAATAGAACATGGCTATATGACCTTCTTTATTGCAGTATTTGCATTTTAATGTTTTATAGTGAGAAGTAGTGTTGGTTTTACATATATTCTCAAAGTTTTTGCTATTGTTATTTACTTCATAACCTAATCATGTTTTATTATAGGAGGCTCTTTGGTTTCCTAACAAGACTTTTAAGTTTTCTTTTCCTTTGGTGTATTATACAAGAGTTTTTTTATGATCGCAAACTTCAGTTTTTAAGTTGTTACAGTTATTACACATGTTCGATTCTTCATTTGAAATGGAAGGGTTTTAATTTATATTTTCTTATTTTTCCTTAAGATGGTATATTTATTTTTCTAGGGCTTTCATTTTTTGTCTCGAGAAAGGAGATAATGTACTTATATGTAGAAATGAGTTTCTCGAGTTTGGTAGTTTCTTTTGATAATTTCTTACATAATCCAAATAAATTATGATAAGAATATTAAGAGGTTACCTCATTATATTGATGTATTTCTATTAGACATATGTTGGCCTTTTCTTCTTCATCATCTAAGGATTCCATATCATTGTCTTACCATGCGATATAAGGTCTAACATGTCCTTTCTTTTCGCAGTTGTAGCATGTTGGAGTGGATGGTTATTCTTCCTCTTATTCTTGTTCTCCTTATTGCTTTCTCTCCTTCTTCATAAATCTCTTGAAGGTTTTTTTACTACCAGGGCCATCTCATCATTTGAGTTGGATTCTTCAACTTTAAGTGTTAAGCTTTTGTTTTTATTTTCTCCTTTTTCATCCATGGTCAGTGTTTAGAGCTCCATTTCATGTTCCTATAATTTTCCAAAAAAAGTGTGTGTGTGTGTGTGTATAATCGCTAGATCCTTAGATTTAAAAATCACAGTTGCTTTGGGTTTCCATCTGTGGTTTGAGATACTAAGAATGTTTATGACTAATTACTAATTTGATAATGTTTTCCCCAAAGTTTTCATATGACTTACGATATGTGTGAATCGTGCTTGCTTTTGATTTATGTACTCCTCAGGTCTCATTCTGAAGAGTTCATACTCATGAGTTAAGGCACCCAACCTTGCCCTCTTTAACTCCTTAATATCTTCATGGATAGTTTGGAGGATGTCCCACATTTCTTTAACAGTTTCGCAGTGTGAAACTCACAAGAATTCATCAAGACCAAGTGTAGTAGTCATGATGTTCTTAGCTATCAAACCATGATGGACATTCTCTTTATCCTTTTTAGACCATTCCTTTTTAGGTTTTTCTACTACAACATTATTAATTTCGTGTGTAGGGACAAATGGTCTTTCTTTCACATCCTTCCAAATACCACAATATATTCCCTCTATGAAAAATTTCGTTTTCTCTTTCCACACCATATACCATGTTACATTGAAGGATGGAGGTTTGATTAGTGAATAGCTTGAAGTCATTTTCCTCCTGAGACGATTAGTCTTTAATATAAGTTAGGCTCAGAGGTCACTTGTTAGACAAGTGACCTCTAACACGAGAGGGGGGGAGGGGGTGCATTGTGGTATTTAAAATTACTGATTAATTTTAACTTTTCTCGATTAAGATCATATCAGTACGTTTTTAAGTGAGTAATCACAGTGGAAGTAAAATACAGAAAAGTAAATTTCAAAAAATAACGGGATAAGGTAAGAAATATTGCACTAGAGATTTATACAGGTTTGGTCAAACGTTGGCATAGCCATGTCCCAAGGAGGTCTGTAAGACCCCAATTTTGACCCTAAGATCCCTCATGCTATCTCATCATTTGCATTGGCTTTGGGATCACACCTTGGTATCCTCCGCACCCATTTTTCATCGGGTTTGCATTGGGAGATATCATCAAGCACATTTAATTGTATCATACTTTGTTTTTATTTTTTTACTAACCAAAATACCAAAAATATTTCTAGTATAGTTTCATTTCTTTTGTAGGTAGTGGGTGCATCCATCTGTGCCCTATCAAGTTCATATCTAGGGTTTGAGACCCTCAATGCAAGGGATCAAGAAAGGAAAGGTTCAAAATGGTTCTAAGTATCATACATGGATCCCCTTGTTCTTTATTTGTTATTTTGATCAAGATTTCATCAAGAGTTTGAAGCTTGTTTGTCAAGGAAGCCCTAATTCATCTAGGTATCTTGTATGCCTTCCTCAACAGGTTTCTTCAATATTTGGTCAAATATATAAAAGGATAATTCATTATACATCATATCAAGCATATATGGTCCTTCATGAGCCCCAAAGATCAAAAGAGCTTCAAGTTTGCAAGTTGGTTCAAAGAGGTTGATCAGAGAAAGTCAACTAGTCAAATCTGGGGTTCCCTAGACCCTATATCCTACAATATTTGTCATATGAAAATGATCCCAAGAGAAAAGTTACTCTTCATGAAATTACAAACAACTTTCATGTTTTCATAAAGATCTAATTTTGTTTGTAAATTCATTTTTTATGGTGAACGATTATAGGTCATTTTGTTTGTGCCCTAGATAGAAGGTAAAATTCCAAGAATCATAACTTGCTCAATTTTTATGATATTACAGCCATCCAAGTATCATGATTAATTTCAAGATATCTTATATAACTTTAATTCTTTGAGAAATGTCAAATTCTACTTGCAAGGGCATGTACCAAGAGGAAACATTATAACTCATTTTGGACCATCATCATTGAACAAGCAATTTTCCTCAACTTATAAAATCTATTACTCCCTCATACAAATCCAAATAGTGTCCAATTTGTGATGAAATTGAAGAGGATTGAAATAGATACAACTTTGAAGAAGTAACCATTTTCATTTAAAGCTCATAGCAAAAGTTATTCAAGGTGGAAAAAGTGGTCATTTGACTTTTAACTTAGAAAATTTTCAGCTATGTTTGATTCTTCCAACTTCCAGCTCAAAATTCATCATGATCCAAGCTCCAAATGGAAAAAGTTTCAATATCAAAGTTTCTCCTCTTCATGTTATCTTTCCAAAGAGTACAAGATCATGGCATTTGGTGCATTTTTGAGTGACTTGCGCATGGGTGTAATGCATGGCCCCATTTGGAAAGTTTCATGACCAATTTTCATTTGACTAATGCATGGTTTCATGTTATTATTTCAGGATGATTTGCACATGATTTTGGACATATTCACATCATTTCATTGGCCTTGTGCACCCCCATGCAAGCATGCAACATGACATTTCTATTTTTGGCATTTGATTGAAAGTGTGTGAAAAGCAATTAGATGGCTATAAATACATTGTCCTTGTGCTCAGAACGAAGGACCCTCTACCCCAACTTTTATCCTGTAACTCTCCCACCCTCCATTGATATGACAAACTTGAAGATTTCATTTGAAATCGAGCTTCCATTCCACTTCTGTTTTGGGATTGAAACTCCAAGGATCCAAGCCATTTGATCATCAATTTCACTTCCTACAAGTTGGTAGAAGCAAGCCAAGCCAAATTGGAAGAGAGATCGAGCTGAATTGAAGCAAATTGAAGGTGATTTTTGTGAATTTTCTCTTCTTCAATTCTCCCTCAATTCTCCACCATTTTGCTTGATCTTTGGTTGTCTGAAGACCTACCAATGTAGGCAACAAGATTGAGTTGTTTTTAGGTCAAATCAAAGCAACTCAGTTCATACACCTCAATTTTTAGTTCCACGCATTTCTCTATATAGTGAGAATTGGAAAATTTTGAGAACATATTTGAACTCCTGGCATTTTTCTCTTCATATTAGTGTATGCAGCTTTTATTTTCATGAACTTTGGTGGTGGACCAGTCCAGTGAGATCCACCGAGAAGATGACCGAAGCCCTAACTCCGGTGATGTGTTGGCGTGTTTCCAGCCATTTGATCTTGCTCCAACGTTCTAATCAGAGCCATTGGTTTTAATTACCCGTGTTGTGATGCGTTAACTCAAGTGTTTGGTACACCCTTAGCTCGTGGCCATCAGATTTGTCACCTCAATTAATGAGGGAGATCTGATGACCCATGTTTTTTTCCATTTATTTTATTAATTCTGATTTTATTTTAAATACCTTTATTTTGTTTAATTCATATAAAATTCATTTTTAATCCAAAAAATATGGGACTTTCACCAAAAATATTTAAATATTTTTCTTTTTCATATTTTGAATTAAAATCATTTTTTGGATTAATTTTGATATTTTTTTGTGAATTAAATGATTTTTGATTTGTTTTTAAATATTTTTAAATACTTTTGACTTTCCAAAAATTCCAATTTTTTTTGTCTAAGGTCTTTTGACCTTGTTTGACCTAGGATAAATCCCTTGGCCATTTATTTGGTGATTTGAAGGGACTTGAGGTTTTTACTTTTTTAAAATGCATTTTAATTCATTTTTAAATTAATTTTTAATTGTTTAAATGTTTAAAAATATTGTTGAGCCATTTGGTTGGCCTTGTGATGTTTGACTTTTTGTTTGGCCTTGGTCATGGTTAATTTGAACTTCCATTTGATCAATACTATTGGATTTATCGGTTGATGAAATGTACATTTCATCCCTTAAGATGAATGGATATTATTGATCATATGAAATTCCTTCTATGATCAATTTGGGTTTCTATTTCCCTTTCCCTATCCATCTTCATCCCTCTTCTTCTCCAATCCATTCATTGACGAATGAATTCTCAAATATCAAATGCTAGTTGATTCATCAATGACCTCGTGTCAGATGAATTAACATGAGCCTGATTGAGATAGGTATATCCCATTTTATTTTTGTATGTGGTAAGTTTTAGGAGCTTGGTTCTTTGTACCATGTCTCTAACATGCATTAACACCAATATTTTTATTGCCCGACCTCAGATAGTTGTGACTTCTATATAAGTCCAATTACGATTGCTTAACATAAAGTTAAATTTGTCCCAAAAGGCATAACATTCTTGTAAGTGAGTTTGTAAGTCTCTCATTATTCACGACATTGTGTGAAGACTTGACCTTTTTCCATTTTTGAGAGTTAGTGGCATACTTGTTGATTTATCCAAGTTGGAGCCTTTCTCATGGATGATGTCTTGGTTCATGTCTTCATACTTATGAGTGAATGGTTGAGTGTTCTCCAAACAATGATATAAAAAATTGAGTTCCTCAACTAACATTTAACTAACTTCTTATTAATATTGCTTTACTTTCAAGTCATTTACTTAATGCAATTTAAAGTTCAGTACCTTTATCATTAATTGCCATTTACATTTCATGCATGATGCTTATATTTCAGTCATTTTCACTTTGCTCACTTGAGCCATATCTTGTGATTGTATATATTGTATGCTTTTGATTTTGTTCTGTTTATGGTGTTAGGACCTTAAAATACTTAATAACAACAAAAACCTTATAAAATATCTTGGTGGACTGTTGGACTTGATCTGAACTTTTGGAATTAGATTAGGCAACTTCCCTATGCTTTGATGACTTTACCAATGCCATTATTTTGAGACTGAGCTATCTTTGACTGTGCTGTTCATCTGATGGAAACCTTCAGTGCTCTTGGTTCATCTGTTACTTTGCCTCTGTGATTAATTGTTATACTGTTATTATAATTGACATCTAATGATTATTTCTTTGAGTTTGCCAAGAGATATTTTATATGATACATTTGAAGACATTGAAGACTGCTTGCTATTGGAGTGCTTGCTTGGATATTATGGCTATCTTTATTTGATGCCTGAGTCTTCATATTATTTGCTCGGATGTTTGCTTATTCTTACTGCTTGCTAAAAATTCCAAAGGAAATGGGTTTCTATCTGACATTCATGTCTTGTCGATCGATTCCCATTAGTAAGATCTTTTCAGCCCTTAACTTTTAAATTTTTGTCTAGGGTAGTCCCTTCCTCTCCTCCTTTCTTTCTTAATTTTCAAATCTCTCCCTCCTTTTAAAACCTTATTTGTTTGTGTTTTCAACTTAGACTTGTTTTAATGAGTAGAAACTTTGGCCTTATGCCATTGGATTTTCAAACATTTTCTTAAATCAAACTTGTAAATAAACTTAACCATATTGACTTTAATTTCAAAAGATAAAAAGAACTAACAACCTCATTTAAGTATTTTGGAATTTTTGTGCCCTTTCTTATAAACTTTTGTTAAAACCAATTCACCAACATCTTTGAAATTTTTACCATGCACTACGGGGTTTGGATCCCTCATTTTTATGTTGGTACGTAGACATAAGACCAAAGGTCTTGTCAAACACAAAAATATAATAAATGGATTCTTTTCTCATCCCCCTTTTCTATTTTTATCAAACATCTATTCAACTAAAAATACTTGCACACAAAAAAAGGGCTCCCTAGGAGTACCTAGGGCACTTTGAGTGCTAATACCTTCCCTCTGTGTAACCAACCCCCTTATCTATGATCTCTGACATTTTTATTAGTTTTGATTTAAAAACTTCTTATCTTTGGGTTTTGTTCGTACTTTTACCCTTTTCCTTTGGAAACAGATAAAGCGCGACGACGACTATGATTTTTCATTGACATAGGGTTTATCCATAACTCGATGGTCACGAATGCACCGGTACAGAAAAAAAGTGGCAACTCTGCTGGGGAGTAGTCCTCAATAGGTTTAGCCTACTTTTGTGTGTGCAATAGTTTATTGATATTTGATGTTTGTTTGTATATATTGTTTGTGTGATATAATCTGTCTGTTGTGCTTAGTGATCTCTGAGTGGTGAGAGAAGTTCTAACCTGAACTTGAGTGCAATTAAGATAGGAGGATGATATAGTCATGTTCGACTCGTGTGGAGTAGTCCTTAACGAGTTTACTTGATACCCATATACTCAGTGGAGACCCCCTTGGAATTACTGATGTCACACGAGTAAGTCGTGGATAGACATTACTTTTTATGACCTGGGAGTCTGAGAAGATGATGACTGTAGAACATATAACCCAACTTGGCCTATTTAGGACGTAGTGCGGAGACTATTCAAGTGTAAACTTGATAACAGTTGTTATGCGATACTACACTCAAACGAGTTTTTTCTTGAGAATATTATGGGTTGATGAGTCAATCATCTAAAGCTATAATATCCGATAGATGGGATCACGACTCTGGGAACTTTTTAGAACATGATCTACGGGTTTTTATCCGTAGTACACTCCTTTGGGATGGTTCTTAACCCGACTCCATGCTCGTGACTCACAATAAACCCTTTGATTCTCGGTTGATCCGACCGGTCTCGTCAAAATCAATGGATCTTGGATGTTGATAAGGTGAAAACCATAATCCACCAAAATGGATGATTGATCTTGATGATGACTTGATCGATCCCGTGACCTTTGTTTGTGTTTACCTTTTGTGTGATCCATTGTGTGTGATTGTTGCATTCATGCATTCATGTGCATCATAACATTCATCACAACAATAAATTTTCAAGGAACTAAGGTTTTATTTGCAAATATTTTCAGACCATGGATTATGGACGAAGGAATACCAAAAAGTACAGTTTCAGATGTATTAATTTGAAGGAGTTAAGGAAACTGTCATCCTTTGTATTAGATCCCTTGGATTTCAAGCAACATAATGAGAAGCTTTTGTTTGTGCTATTTATTGATGTGGTTGAAGGACTCCTGAGTGTCTTGGTCCAATTCTATGACCCTCTTTATCGATGTTTCACTTTTCCGGATTATCAGCTTATGCCCATGTTAGAAGAGTATGCACATCTCTTATGTATGCCCATATCTAACAAGGCTCCCCTTTAGTGGATTATAGGGGATTTCTAGATCTCAAGTCATAGCCGAAGCTCTTCATTTGAAGAAATCTAAGATTGATGCTAATTTGATGAAGAAAGGAGGGATTCAAGGGCTAACTTATGAGTTTCTCATTGGTAGAGCTACTGCTTTTGCTCAATCCGGTAGCATGGATGCTTTTGAAGCTATATTTGTCTTGCTCATTTATGGCTTAGCTTTGTTCCCTAACATTGACAATTTTGTTGATGTTAACGCCATTAGAATTTTCTTGATTGGGAATTTTGTTCCTACTCTGTTGGGTGAGACATACTTCTCTTTGCATTAAGGAATTATAAGGGTGGTGGAACCATTGTGTGCTGCTTTCCTCTTTTGTATAAGTGGTTTATTTCACACTTGCTTCAGACACCAGTTTTCTTGGAGAACCAACAATGTCTACGGTGGTCTCAGAGACTCATGTCTCTCACTAATGATAATATTGTTTGATATGATTCTTCTTTTGATGGCGTGGAAATTATTGACATTTGTGGCGAGTTATCTAATGTGCCCCTTATTGGTACACAAGGAGGAATCAACTACAACTCTGCTTTGGCTCATCATCAGCTTGGGTTCCTCTTGAGAGATAAACCTAATAACATTCAGTTAGAAGGTCTATTCTATCAAGAGGGTAAAGATCCCCAACATTTGAAGAACATAATATTGCATGCTTGGCACAATGTGCATAGGAAAGTGTAGCAGTAAATTCATAACCACTAAGGTATTGGCTAGCTTAACATCAATAAAACCAGAGTCGCCACCATGCTTTTATTGTTTCCAAAGGAAAAGGGAAAAAGTACAAACAAAACCTAAAGATAAGAAGTTTTCAAATCAAAACTTATAAAATGTCAAATATTACAGGTAAGGGGGTTGGTTACACAGAGGGAAGGTGTTAGCACCCAAAGTGTCCCAGGTACTCCTAGGGAGCCCTTTTTTGTGTGCAAGTGTTTTGGTCAAAATGTTGTTTGATAAAATATAGAGTGAGGGGATGAGAAAAGAATAAATTTATTATATTTTTGTGTTTGACGAGACCTTCGACCTTATGCCTACGTACCAACATAAAAAATGAGGGATCAAACCCCGTAGTTCGTGGTAAAAATTTCAAAGAAGTTGGTGAATTGATTTTAACAAAAGTTTAAATGAAAAGTCACAAAAGGCCAAATATTTGAATGGGGTTGTTATTTCATTTTGTATTTTTAAAATTAAAGTCAATATGGTTAAGTTCATTTACAAGTTTGATTTAAGAAAAAGTTTGAAAATTCATTGGTATAAGGCCAAAGTTTCTAATCATTAAAACATGTCTAAGTAAAAAATTCAAACAAAGAAGGTTTTTAAAAAGAGGGAGAGATTTGAAATTAAATAAGTGGGAGGAGATGAAGGGATTATCCTAGACAAAAATTAAAAGTTAAGAGTTGAAAAGATCTGACCAATGGGATGCAATCCAACAGACAAGAATGTCATATAAAAACACATTTTCCTTTTGGACTTTTGGAAGTAACAAGCATAAGCAATATCCAAGCAAACCAGTATGAAGACTAAGGCATCAAATAAAGATATTCATGATATCCAAGAAAGCACTCCAATAGCTAGCAGTCTTCAATGTCTTCAAATGTATCAGATGAAATATTTCTTGGTGAATTCAGAAGCAAACCATCAGACAGCAATAATAATAACAGTATAATAATTGAGCACAAAAACAAAGTGACAGATGAATCAAGGGCACTCAAGGTCTTGCATCAAATGAAAGGTATAGTCAGGGATGACCCAGTCTCAAATAGTAGCATTGGCCAAGTCCTTTAGCATAGGGAATGTTGCCTACTTCTAAGTCCAGAAGTTCATATCAAGTCCAACAGTCCACCATTTTTTTAGGGTTTTTGTTGTTATTAGGTGTTTTAAGGTCCTAAGACCATAAACAGAACAAAATCATAAGCACACAATATATACAATCACAAGATATGGCTCAAATGAGTAAAGTGAAAAGGACTTGAAACATAAACAATTTGCATGAAATGTAAATGGCAATGAATGATAAAAGTACTGAAATTTAAAGTGCATAAAGTAAATGACTAGAAAATAAAGCAACATTAATAAAATGTTAGTCAATGGTTAGTCAAATGTTACTGATGAGTTTTAATTGTTTAAGTCATTCTTTGGAGAACACTTAATCATTCACTCACAAGTATGAATCCATGAACCAAGACATCATCCATGAGAAGGGCTCCAACTTGGATAAATCAACAAGTATGTTAGTAGCTCTCATGAATGGAAAAAAGGTCAAGTTTTCCCACAATGCCATGAAGAATGAGAGACTTACAATCTCACTTACTAGAATGTTATGCCTTGTGAGACAAATTTAACTCTATGTTAAGCAATCGTAATTGGACTTATGTAGAAGTCACAACTATCTGAGGCCGGGCAATACAAATATAGGTGTTAATGCATGTTAGAGATTTGGTACAAAGAACCAAACTCCTAAAACATACCACACACTAAAAAAGGGGGGACCTATCTTAGTCAAGCTCATGTTGATTCAACTGACACAAGGTCATTGAGGAATCAACTAGCATTTGGACATTAGAGAAATCATTGGTCAATGATGGATTTAGTAAGAATAAGGATGGAGATGAAAAGGGAAGGGGAAATAGAAACCCAAATTGACCATATGAGGAATTTCATCTGTTCAATAATATCCATTCATTTTGGAAGATGAAATGTACATTTCATCAATTCCCTAAATCCAATAGTATTGGTCAAACAAAAGTCAAATCAATCAGGACCAAGGCCAAATAGAAAGTCAAACATCTCAAGACCAATTAAATAGCTAAACATAAATTTTAAATAATTGTTCAATTAATAAACAAATTTAAAATTATTTAAAATGCATTTTTAAATGGACAAAACCTCAAATCCCTTCAAATCATCAAATAAATGGCCAAGGGATTTATCCCAGGTCAAACAAGGTCAAAGGACCTTAGACAAAAAATTTCACAATTTTTGAAAAGTCAAAAGTATTTTAAGATATTTAAAAACAAGTCTAAAATAATTAAATTCATGAAAAATATCAAAATTAATCCAAAAAATGTTTTTAATTCAAAATATGGAAGAGGAAAATATTTAAAGATTTTTGGTGAAAGTCCCATATTTTTGGGATTAAAAATGAAATTTCTATGAATTAAACAAAATAAAAGGATTAAAAGTAAAATCGAAAATTAAAAAGAAAATAGAAAAAACAAGTGCCATAAGATCTCCCTCGTTAATTGAGGTGGCATATTTGATGGCCAAGCGCGCGCTATCCACCATGGTCTCTAGTCAACGCGTGCACACAGATGGTAATCACAAGGGACAAACCAGATTAGAACGCAGGGACAAGATCATAAGGCTGGGAACACGCCAACACATCATCGGAGCTAGGGCTCCGGTCATCTTCTCTGGTGGACCTCACTGGACTAGTCCACCACCAACGTTCTTTAAAATAAAAAGCGAGCTCACTATTTTAAAGGAAAAATGGCCAGGAGCTCAAATCTGGCCTCAATTTCTCATAATTCCAAGTATATTGAAAGATACGAGGATTTGAATTTTGAGGTACATGATCTGAGTTGCTTTGATTTGACTTCAAAGCAACTCAATCCTATTGCCTACATTGGTAGGACTTCAGTCAACCAATAAACAAGCAAAATAGTTTAGAAACGAGGGAGAATCAAAGAGGAGAAAAAGCTGAAAATTCACCTTTGGTTTGGTTCTATTGAGCTTGATCTTGCTTCCAATTTGCATTGGCTCGACTTTGCTAGCTTGCAGGAAGTGAAATGGATCAATGAAAGGCTTGGATTCTTGGAGTTTCAATTCCAAAATAGAATGAGAATTGAAACTCTATTTCAAGTGAAATCTTCAAGTTTATCCTTTAATGGAGGTTAGGGAGGCAATGGTGCAAAGCTTGGGCAAGTAGGATCCTCTTTTTGATCATCAAGGGCATATATTTATAGCATGAGAGTTTCTTTCCGCACCTTTCCATAATTTGTCCAAAAATGGTAATCCAAGTGCATGGGTGCATGGATATGCATTGGGCCAAAAATGATGATTGCATTAAGTCCAAGTTCATGCATAAACCATGCTGAGATCATATTATGAAGCCATGCAATGGTAATTGGAAATTAAGTTCAATAAGTTGCCAAAACAAGCCATGAGAAGAATCCATGTGCAAGTACATTAATTATTGTCCAAATGAAGTGATCTTGGACTCTTTGGAAAGGTGACATGAAGGGGAATAACTTTTATGTTGAAGACTTTTTGATTTGGAACTTGGATCATGAAGAATTTTAAGGTGGAAGTTGGAGAAATCAAACATGGTTGAAACATTTCTAGGTATAAAGTCAAATGACCACTTATTCCACCTTTAATAACTTTTGCTATGAGCTTCAAATGAAAATGGTTCCTTCACCAAAGTTGTAACACTTTAATTACTGATGTAGTCAAGAAGTACTTAGCCTAAAAAAGAAAAGAACAACTCGCTAAGTTGAAAACCCGAAAGGGTGGCTTAGGCAAAAATGAGTGTCTAGGTGGATTGAAAACCCGAAAGACGATCCAGGCTAAAGTTAGAGAGATAAAACTGAAATATTTTCCCGATAGATTGAGTACCCTACCTTGGGGCAATCTAGGTAAAAATTAGAGATTATGGCAAGTAACTGCATCCAGCTGGTCCTAATCTTTGAAGTAGTTTTGAACAGTCATTTGGTTCTGATTCATTATTCTCAGCCGAAGACAAGAACACAATGGATTTTAAAGTTGGTAGGGAGAGTAGTGGTATTTGCATTCAATGTAGCCCTTTTCCATATAAATTACCATTTTCAAACTTTGTAAAGATCCATGGAGTCCTGCCATTTATGGACTACCATTCTATTAAATAAAGTTGAGCTTTTATCCATTTGTTCTTATTCCTATTTGTTTCTATTTTAAAATTGAATTTTTATGATGATAATTTTGAAATAAATAAATGAATAATCATTTTCTGAAATAATAAAGCATTTACTTTAAGAACAATCGATTTCTAAAAGGAATGTCAACAACAATCTAAGAACGGTAAAGTCTTGATGTGTGAAGCATTCTTGTCTTCCCTAAGCAGTTGGTTGGTGATTTTACCTCCTCAACAGTTTACCATTCATCCCTAGTAGAGTTCTTGGGTTGCTCCCCATGCAATTCATCATTTATCTCCAGTATAGCTGATGTGTTGTTCTCTTTGTAGTTTATCATCTGTCCCCAACTGAAGATTTATGATCTTCATTTGCATTTGTGTATGTGATTGAACCCTGGATCTCTGTGGAACCTTTATTTGGTTCTCAGATCCCTAACACCTTTATTTGGTTGTTGCATAGCTGTGGCAATTTCTCCCTTGCGTGAGTTTGCAGATTCGGTTAGTTTGTTTTGGTATCTTGGTATTGGTTTATTTCTTAATCTCCAAGAAAAGTCTGATGAATGTAGCTTTCCTTTTGAGGAATATGTTGCTGATTTGTATCCTCGTGTGCCCTTGGATTTGTCCTGGCAGATTGTTGAATCCCCAATGAAGCCCCACATAGTTGATTTTGGATGGAATCCCCAGTATATCGTCTGGTTCCCCCCACTCAGACTTTTTACCTCTCATTGTTGAATCCATCTTCTGATAGAAGATTTCTTCCTTCAGGCAGTGTTTGATTTTGAGCAGTATTTGATATAGTTGTCCCCTGCAGGGTTATCTCCCTTTTGATATGGTATTGACTTAAAATTTCCTGCAGAGTTGATTTGTTGCCCTGAAATATATATATATATATATATATATATATATATATATATATATATATATATATATATATATATATATATATATATATATATATATATATATATATATATATATATATATATATATTCCACGGAGTTTGCCAACTGTATCTTTCTCTTCTCCTAGAGAGTTTGAGTTTTTAAGCAAGATCTTTGTCAAATCTTGACTTATCCGCTAGCATTATCTCCTCCTCTTTTGAGAGTGAGTTCGAGTTGGATTTGTTCTGATCCTTTTTGATTGCTATATATATATATATATATATATATCTTCTTGCCTTTCCCTAGCCATAGTTGAATTCATCTTGTAGTTAGGGTTTTATACCCTCGATGGTTTATTTTCATCCCTAGCAGGTTCTCAAGTTGGTGTTCCCATTTTGTTGAGATTAACCGAGTATCTAGTTGTGATGATTTAGATCTTCATGTTTGTATCCTTTGGGCTCGTTTGTCAGCATAATCATATACATATTCATGCATATACATGCATAAACATAACATTAGATATGTAATTATGCATTGTTGTCACACTGACCTTTTTCTGATCCCCTGCTTTGATGATATTATTTCTCCATGCAGATTTGGTGTGTCTGCCCTCCTTCAATTGTAGAGTGTAATCCCCTTAAGCAGAAAGTGTTATCCTTTCTTTTTCCCCATTGAATTATTTCCTCATGAATGATTGTTATTTAAGTCTCCTCTGTAATTCATTATCTAGATGGAACCACTCCCCTTGAGTTATATCCTCATTGGGTTGGGTCTTGTTTGACCATTTCTTTCTAGTTCTTACCTAGATAGATCTTTTGGTCCCCAAGAGTTTATTACCCAATAATCGGTAATATCCTTCTTGATGATTGAGTACTTTAACTTTGTCAATTTACTCAGTAACCGGTAAAAGGCAATTTACATCTTTAATGTTCTCCAGGGGATTCGTTTTTTTCGTCTCCCCAGCAAATCTATCCTTGATATGTTCATCTTAATCGATGACGAATATTCTTCTTGTTTGGTTTTCTACCCAGTAAAAAAGTAGTTGTAATTCCTTCTTTCCCCAAAGAGTCTATCCTTGATATGTTCACTTTAATTGGTGACATGTTTTCTCTTTTTCTGGTATTCTGCCCAATAAAAAGGTAGTTGTAATTCCTATTTGTGGTATTCTACACAATAAATGGCAGATATAAATCCTATTCTCCCCTCTGAGTCTATCCTTGATATGTTCACTTTAACCAATGACGAATATTCTTTATTTTGGTCTTCTGCCCAGTAAAAACGTAGTTGTAATCCTTATTTCCCCGGAAGTCTATCCTTGATATGTTCATCTTAACTGATGACGAATATTCTTCCCTTGACTTTATCCTTGATATGTTCAAATACTCTCTCTTCGGTCTTCTACCCAGTAAAATATAGTTGTAAATCATATTCTTTTGGTGGTCTATCCTTGATATGTTTACTTTAAGTGGTAACAAATATTCTTCCTCAGTCCCCAGATAGTTTTTCCTCGATATGTTCATCTTAATCGATGACGGATATTCTTTCCTTTGAGTTTATCCTTGATATGTTCACTTTAATTGGTGATGGATACTCTCTTTGGTCTTCTACCCAATAAAATGGTAGTTATAATTCCTATTTGGTTTCTTTTTCCTAGTAGGTTATTCTTACCCATTAACCGGTAATAAATATTCCTCTTTTTTTCAGTGAGTCATCCTTGATATGTTTACCTTAATCGGTAAAGGATGTCCCTCTGTCTGAGTGTATTATCTTCTTACCCAATATCCGGTAGTAAATAATATCTCTTTCACTCCTGTGTTGAAGGTTTTTCTTCCCCAGTTGAGTTTGGGTTCGTATTTCTTTGTGAAATCGACTTTCCTTTGTTGAGAATTTCAGCTTTGTTTTGATCTACTCTCTTCCCCTACAAATCTATTTGTCCCCTACAACCGAGTCTTTCCATTGATTTATTTTCATGGAAAATCCCCTTGTGTCTCCAGAAGTTTTCAAGTCGTAGTCCGGCCTATGCATAACTTTTATCCCCATAGTCTCTGTCTCCCTAGTGAGTTTTCCTTACGGAATGCATTATGCTCCTGTGGACTTTCAGTCTCTCTAGATTCTTTACCTTTGTGGCAATATATTTCCCACAAAGATTATTTTTGCATTCATGTCATATGCATCATGAGGTCTCTTAGGGACCAAAATTTGTTTCTTTATGTTGTTACTTAAGTTCATTCTACCAAGTTGATACGAAGATTTTAATCTTCAGATCCTCAGCTAGAATGTCCTTAAATAGGGGTAGCTGTAAGACCCTAATTTTGACCCTAAGATCGCTCATGCTATCTCATCATTTGCATTGGCTTTGGGATCACACCTTGGTATCCTCCTCACCCCTCATTCATTGGGTTTGCACTAGGATATACCAAGCACATTTTATTGTATCATACTTTGTTTTTATTTATTTACTAACCAAAATACCAAAAATATATTTAGTATAGTTTCATTTCTTCTATACGTAGTGTGTGCATCCATCTGTGCCCTATCAAGTTCATATATAGGGTTTGAGACCCTCAATGCAAGTGATCAAGCAAGGAAAGGTTCAAAATGGTTCTAAGTATCATATATGGATCCCCTTGTTCTTTATTTGTTATTTTGATCAAGATTTCATCAAGAGTTTGAAGCTTGTTTGTCAAGGAAGCCCTAATTCATTTAGGTATCTTGTGTGCCTTCCTCAACAGGTTTCTTCAACATTTCGTCAAATATATCAAAGGATACTTCATTATACATCATCTCAAACATATATGATTCTCCATGAGCCCCAAAGATCAAAAGAGCTTCAAGTTTGCAAGTTGGTTCAAAGAGGTTGACTAGAGAAAGTCAACTAGTCAAATATGGGGTTCCCTAGACCCTATCTCCTACAATTTTTGTCATGTGAAAATTATTCCAAGAGAAAAGTTACTCTTAATTACATTAAAAAAAACTTTCATGTTGGCATCAAGAGCTAATTTTGTTTGGAAAGTCATTTCTTATGGTGAACGATTATAGGTCATTTTGTATGTGCCCTAGATAGAAGGTCAACTTCCAAGAACCATAACTTGTTCAATTTGTATGATATGAAATCCATCCAAGTTTCATGATTAATTTCAAGATGGCTTCTACAAGTGTTTTTATTTTAGAAATATCAAATTCTACTTGGAAGGGCATTTACCAAGAGGAAACATTATAGGTCATTTTGGGTCATCATCATTGAACAAGCAATTTTCCTCAACTTCTAAAATCCAAAACTCCCTCATACAAGATTCAAATGGTGTCAAATTTGTTACCAATTTGAATATGATTTAAAGGCCTACAACTTTGAAGAAGGGCCCATTTTCATTTGAAGCTCATAGCAAAAGTTATTCAAGGTGGAAAAAATGATCATTTGACTTTTAACTTAGAAAATTTTCAACTATGTTTGATTCCTCCAACTTCCACCTTAAAATTCATCATGATCCAAGATTCACATGGAAAACATTTCAACATCAAATTTCTCCCCTTCATGTTATCTTTCCAAAGAGTCCAAGATCACGGGATTTGGAGCATTTTTAAGTGACTTGCACATATGTGTAATGCATGGCCCCATTTGGAAAGTTTCATGACCAATTTTCATTTCACTAATGCATGGTTTCATGTTATTGTTTCAGGATGATTTGCACATGATTTTAGACCTATTCACATTATTTCTTGGGCCTTGTGCACACCCATGCAAGCATGCAACATCACATTGCTATTTTTGGCATTTGATTGAAAATGTGTGAAAAACAATTGGATGACTATAAATACATTGCCCTTGTGCTCAGAATGAAGGACCCCCTGCCCAACTTTGATCCTGTGATTCTCCCACCCTCCATTGATAAGATAAAGTTGATGATTTCATTTGAAATCAAGCTTCAATTCCACTTCTGTTTTGGGATTGAAACTCCAAGGATCCAAGCCATTTGATCATCCATTTCACTTCCTGCAAGTTGGTAGAAGCAAGCCAATCCAAATTGGAAGAGAGATCGAGCTCAATTGAAGCAAACCAAAGGTGATTTTTGTGAATTTTCTCTTCTTTGATTCTCCCTCAATTCTCCACCATTTTGCTTGATCTTTGGTTATCTAAAGACCTACTAATGTAGGAAACAAGATTGAGTTGCTTTGAGGTCAAATTGAAGCAACTTAGTTCATACTCCTCAATTTTCAGTCCCACATATCTCTCTATATAGTTAAAATAGGAAAATTTTGAAAACATATTCGAACTCCTAGCATTTTTCTCTTTAAATTAGTGTATGCATCTTTTATTTTCATGAACTTTAATGGTGGACCAGTTCGGTGAGGTCCACCGGAGAAGATGACATGAGCCCTAGCTCCGGTGATGTGTTGGCATGTTTCCAACCATCAGATGTTGCTCCAACGTTCTAATCAGAGCCCTTGGTTTTAATTACTTGTGCTGTGACGCGTTGACTCAAGTGTTTGCTGCACCCTTAGCGCGTGACCATCAGATTTACCACCTCAATTAATGAGGGAGATCTGATGTCCCATGTTTTTTCCATTTATTTTATTAATTCTGATTTTATTTTAAATACCTTTATTTTTTTTAATTCATATTAAGTTAATTTTTAATCCAAAAAATATGGGACTTTCAACAAAAATCTTTAAACATTTTTCTCTTTGATATTTTCAATTAAAATCATTTTTTGGATTAATTTTGATATTTTTTGTGAATTAAATTATTTTTGATTTGTTTTTTAATATTTTTAAATACTTCTGACTTTCCAAAAATTCCATTTTTTTTTGTCTAAGGTCCTTTGACCTTGTTTGACATAGGATAAATCCCTTGGCCATTTATTTGGTGATTTGAAGGGACTTGAGGTTTTTACTTTTTTAAAATGAATTTTAATTCATTTTTAAATTCATTTTTAATTGTTTAAATGTTTAAAAATATTGTTGAGCCATTTGGTTGACCTTGTGATGTTTGACTTTCTATTTGACCTTAATCATGGTTGATTTGAACTTCCATTTGATCAATACTATTGTATTTAGGGGGTTGATGAAATGTACATTTCATCCATCAAGAGAATGGATAGTATTAATCAGATGAAATTCATCCTATGATAAATTTGTGTTTCTATTTCCCTTTCCCTCTTTATCTTCATCCCTCTTCTTACCTAATTCATTCATTGGCCAATGAATTCTCAAATATCAAATGCTAGTTGATTCATCAATGACCTTGTGTCAGATAAATCAACATGAGCCTGATTGAGATAGGTCCATCCCATTTTCTTTTTGTGTGTGGTATGTTTTAGGAACTTTGTTCTTTGTACCATGTCTCTAACATGCACTAACACCAATATTTTTATTGCCCGACCTCAGATAGTTGTGACTTCTACATAAGTCCAATTACGATTGCTTAACATATAGCTAAATTTGTCCCAAAAGGCATAGCATTCTTGTAAGTGAGATTGTAAGTCTCTCATTCTTCATGGCATTGTGTGATGACTTGACCTTTTTTCCATTTATGAGAGCTAGTGGCATACTTATTGATTTATCCAACTTGGAGCCCTTCTCATGGATGATGTCTTGGTTCATTTCTTCATACTTGTGAATGAATGGTTGAGTGTTCTCCAAACAATGACATAAACAATTGACTTCCTCAACTAACATTTAACTAAATTCTTATTAAATTGCTTTACTTTAAAGTCATTTACTTAATGCAATTTAAATTTCATTACTTTATCATTCATTGCGATTTACATTTCATGCAAGATGTTTATGTTTCAGTCATTTTCACTTTGCTCACTTGAGCCATATCTTGTGATTGTATATATTGTATGCTTTTGATTTTGTTCTATTTGTGGTCTTAGGACCTTAAAATACTTAATAACAAAAAAAACCTTAAAAAATATCTTGGTGGACTATTGGACTTGATCTGAACTTTTGGACTTAGAATAGGCAACTTCCCTATGCTTTGATGACTTGGCCAATGACAATATTTTGAGACTGAGCTATCTTTGATTGTGTCTTTCATCTAATGAAAACCTTGAGGGCTACTGGCTCATGTGTTACTTTTTCTCTATGCTTAATTGTTATATTGTTATTATGATTGATGTCTAATGATTATTTCTTTGAGTTTTCCAATAGATGTTTTATCTGATACATTTATTGCTTGCTATTAGAGTGCTTGCTTGGATATTATGGCTATCTTCATTTGATTCTTGGGTCTTCATATTATTTGCTCGGATGTTTTCTTATGCTTATTGCTTGATCTAAAGTCCAAAGGAAATGGGTTTCTATTTGACATTCTTGTCTTGTGGATTGCTTCCCATTGGCTAGATGTTTTCAACCCTTAACTTTTAAATTTTTGTCTAGGGTAGTCCCTTCCTCTCCTCCTTTATTTCTTAAATTTAAAATATCTCTCTCATTTCAAAACCTTCTTTGTTTGTGTTTTCAATTTAGACTTGTTTTAATGAGTAGAAACTTTGGCCTTATGCCATTGAATTTTCAAACATTTTCTTAAATCAAACTTATAAGTAAACTTAACCATATTGACTTTAATTTCAAAAGATAAAAAGAACTAACAACCTAATTTAAGTCTTTTGGCATTTTTGTGCCCTTTCTTATAAACTTTTGTTATAACCAATTCACCAACATATTTGAAATCTTTACCACGAACTACAGGGTTTTAATCCCGTATTTTTATGTTGGTACGTAGGCATAAGACTAAAGATCCTGTCAAACACAAAAATAAAATAAATGGATTCTTTTCTCATCCCCTAATTCTATTTTTATCAAACATCTATTCAACTAAAAACACTTGTGTAAAACCCCAATTTTGACCCTAAGATCCCTCATGCTATCTCCTCATATGCATTGACATTGGGATCACACCTTGGCATCCTCCTTACCACTTATTCATTGGGTTTGCACTGGGAGAGATCACCAAGCACTTTTGATTGTATCATACTTTGTTTTTCATTATCTACTAACCAAAATGCCAAAAATATGTCAATGTATAATTTGTTGCTTTTGTAGGTAGTGTGTGTGCTCACCTATGCTCCATCAAGCTCATATCTAGGGTTTGAGACCCTCAATGCAAGAAGTTTAATCAATAAATGGTTCACATTGGCTCTAAGCATCATATATGGATCCCCATGATCTTCACATATTATTTTGATCAAGAAATTATCAAGAGTTTGGAGTTTGTTTTCCTTGGAAACCTTAATTCATCAGGGTATCTTGTGTGACTTCTTCAACAAGTTTCTTGAACAGTTGATCAAAAATTTCAAGGGATACTTCATATTACATAATACTACAAATATATGATCCTCCATGAGTCCCAAAAATCAAGAGAATGTCAAGCTAGCAAGATGGTTTATGGTGGTTGACCAGAGAAAGTCAACTAGTCAAAACTGGGGTTCCCTAGACCCTATCTCCTACAATATTTGTCATATGAAAATGATTCCAAGAGAAACATTACTCAAAATGACATTTAAAACAACTTTAATATTGAAGTATAGAGCTAGTTTTGCTTGAAAAATCATTTTATATGGTGAAAGATTATAGGTCATTTTGTCAGAACCCTAGTTTGGAGGTCAACTTCCTAAGGCCATAACATGCTCAATTTTTATGAGATGAAATCCATTAAAATTCCTCGATCAAATTAAAGATGTCTAATTCAACTTTGATGTTTGGAGGAAGTTCAAATTCAACTTTAAAATGCATGTGACAAGAGGAAAAATTATAGGTCATTTTGGGCCAATACCATTGAACAAGTGATTTTCCTCAACTTTCAAAATGCATAAATCCTTCATGCCAAATCAAAATAAGGTCATATTTTTGACCAAATTGAAGATATTTGAAATAGATACAACTTTTATGAAGGAACGTTTCTCATTTGAAGTCCATAGAAAAAGTTATTCAAGGTGGAAGAAGTGAACATTTAACTTGGGACTTAGAAAATTTTCAAATATGTTTGATTTCCCAAACTTCCACCTCAAAATTTATCATTATCCAAGCTTCAAATGAAAAAGTGTTTAACATGAAAGTTGTTCCCCTTGATCTCACATTTCAAAAACGTCCAAGATCATCTCATTTGGCCAAAGGATGAAGGACTTGCGCATGGGTGCAAATTGAAGAACCATTTGGATGTTTTCTACTTCCACTTTTCATACACTATTGCATGGCTTTGTAACATGATTTCAGCATGTTTCTCACTCAATTTTGGATCAGACTACATCACTTGATGGGCCTATCATACGCCCATGCAAGCATGCAAGAGAATTACTCAAAATTTGCCAAATTTGGATGTGTGTAGAAATCAATCTCATGGCCTATAAATAAGACCCTCATTGCCTATAATTAAGGACCTCATGCCCAAGCTTTGAACCTGCAATCCCAAACCCTCACCATTGAAGGATAAACTTGAAGATTTTCTTTGAAAACTGAGTTTCAATTCTTCATCTGTTATGAGATTGAAACTCCAAGAGTCCATACCTTTCATTGATCCTAATCACTTCCAACAAGCATCTAAAGCAAGGCCAAGCATAATTGAAAGCAAGATTGTTCCAATCTGAAGCTCCATTGAAGGTAAATTTTCAGAATTTTTATCTCTTCGATTCTCCCTCAATTCTTCACCATTCTTGTTGATTTTTGGTTGTCTGAAGTCCTATCAATGTAGGCAAGAAGATTGAGTTGCTTTGAGGTCAAATCGAAGCAACTCAGTTCATGATCCTCAAAATTCAAATCCCTATATCTTTTTATATACTTGGAATTGGAGAAAATTGAAGTCAGATTCGTGCTTCTGAGCATTTTTCCTTCAAATTAGTGTATTCACTTTTCATTTTTCATAAGGTTTTGATTGGACCAGTCCGGTGGTTCTCACCGGAGAAGATGACTGGAGCTAGGGCTCCGGTGGTGCGCTGGATCAATCCAGACCATCTGATCCATTTGAAATGTTTTAATCTCACACTTCCAATCTGATTACCACGCCTGTAGCGCCTTTGACTAAGGACCTTGGGAAACGCGCGCTCTTGGCTATCTGATCTATCACCTCAATTAATGAGGGAGATCAAATAACCTTGTTTTTTTATTTATCTTTTATTTTTTGATTTTTCATTTAATCCATTTATTTTGATTAATTCATATAAATTTCATTTTTAATCCAAAAAATATGGGACTTTCACCAAAAAATTTAAAATATTTTCCTCTTTCATTTTCTGAATTAAAATTATTTTTGGATTAATTTTGATATTTTTCATGATTTAATTGTTTTTGTGCATATTTTAATTGTTTAAAAATACTTCTGACTTTTCAAAAGTTATGAATTTTTTTGTCTAAGGTCCTTTGACCTTGTTTGACCTAGGATAAATCTCTTGGCCATTTATTTGGTGTTTTGAAGAGGGTTTAGGTTTTTGACAAAAAATATAATTCAATTTAAATGCATTTTAATTTTATTTTTAATTGATTAATTGTGTAGAAATTATGTTGAGCCATTTTTATTGACTTGTGAAGTTTTACTATGTGTTTGAGCCTTGGTCAAGGTTGATTTGACTTTTGTTGGATTAAAATAATTGGATTTAGGGAATTGATGAAATGTACATTTCATCTCCCAAAATGAATGAATGATTTTAATTTGATAAAATTCCTCCCATGACCAATTTTGGTTTCTCTCATCTCCCCCCTCTTCATCTTCAATCACATTCTATCCCATCCCTTTCATTGACCAATGAAGTCTCAATATGTTGGTGTAAGCCCTAGAGGCCAATACTTTTGGTACTTGTATCGAATTATTTATTAATAATAAAAGGCTTTTTCTTTATTATGGTTGATTCATAAAGTCCCTGGAATAGATAGTCCGTTTAATGTATTAAGTGTGACTTAATCATGAGAACACATTAAACATAAGGACACTATTCTTAAAGTATCCGTAGTCGAGCTTTAGTGTGAAGTGGGATAACATTAAAGCATTAAGACTATTATGTTTGTAGGCTGATGATCACATCTCATGGATCATGGATAAAGAGTTATCAAGTCTTAAACATAGGTATGAATATTAGGAGTAATATTTATACCGGATTGACCCGCTATGAGAATACTATATAGAAAGTTATGCAAAGTGTCATAAGTTATTCTCATAGTGATAATAGTGTATACCACTCTTCGACCTGAAACCACTATGGATCCTAGATGTAGAGCCGAGTGCTTTATTGCTGATCCAACGTTGTCCGTAACTGGATAACCATAAAGACAGTTGATGGGTACTCCACAAAGCATGCTGAGGGACATGAGTTTCCTAGATGAAATTTGCCCATCCTGCGTAACAGGATAAATGTCTATGGGCCCAATATTGAACTGGACAAGGGTGACATGGTCTATACCTTGTGTTCAATATAGACATAAGGGCAAAGGGGTAATTATACACATAATTATTATCACAGGAGGTTTTGTCAGATCACATGACATTTTCGTGACTTGGGTAGCAGTGATGTGTTGCTAGATACCGCTCACTGTTTATTATGTTAAATGCCTGATTTAATATAATTGCCAACGCCACGAAAACCTATAGGGTCACACACAAAGGATGGATTGATGAGAGATAGAGTAACTAAGGAACATCGTAAGGTACAATGTACTTAAGTAGAATACGAAATATGGTAAGGTACCAAATACTTAAGTGATTTTGGCATATTATGAGATATGGGCCAAAATACACTTAAGTGGGCTTTTTGGCTTGGAGCCCACACAAGTGGTTCTATAAATAGAACTCTTGTGCAGAAGCATTGTATGGGAATACAACACAACTGAAGAGTTGGAATTTCATATCTCTCTTTCTCTCACTCAAAGCCTTCATTCATAACAGCTAGCACTGCGATTGAAGGAATTTGTTCGTGTGGACTGAGTAGAGACATTGTCATCGTTCAATGTTCGTGATCGCCACAAGAGGTAACGATTCTATCACTGATCATTCCCATTCGTAAGGATCACTAAATGGAGAAAATTTTAAATTCCGCTGCGCCTTGGATGGCAATTCTCCTTCACAATATCCTAAGGCTAATTGGTTCATTAATAACTTTGTGTTAGATGAACCAATATAAGTATGGATGAGATAGATCCATCCTTTGATCATTTTCTTTTTTATGTGTGGTATGCTTTAGAAGTATGGTTCAGTATACCATATCTCTAACATGCATTAACACCAAGATTTCTATTTCCCGGTCTTAGATAGTTGTGACTTCTACATAAGTCCAATTACGATTGCTTAATATAGCGTTGAATTTTGATCCAAAGGCATAACATTCTAGTAAGTGAGATTGTAAGTCTCCCTCCTTTCATGGTATTGTATGGAAACTTGGCCTCTTTTCCTTCCTTTGGAAGATGTCTTGGTTCAAGGATCCATGCTTGTGAATAGAGGGTTGAGTGTTCTCCAAAAAATGACTTAAATAATCGAAAAGAAAAACACCACTAACATTTAATCAACTAACATTTGACTAACTTTTTATTAATCTTGCTTTTATTTTCAAGTCATTTACTTTATGAAATTTAAATTCAAGTCATTTACCATTTCATTTTCCATTTACATATCATTTAACTTATTTATATTTATGTCATTCTCACTTTGCTCACTTGAGCCATATATTGTGATTGTATATATTTGTTTGTATATTTTGTTTGTGTTTGTGGTCTTAGGACCTTAAAATACTTAATAAATAAAAAAACCCTAAAAATGTTTGTGTGGACTGTTGGATTTGATTTGAACTTTTGGACTTAGGATTTAGGCAACATTCCCTATGCAAAAGGACTTGGCCAATGCCAACATTTCTGAGACCAAGTGATTGTGATTTGAGCTTTCATCTGATGCAAGTATTGGGATCCACTTGAGTTTATCTGCTACATGGTCTTGATACAACTATTACTTTGAATTTGTGTCTAATGCCTTATTCTGAGCTGAATCAAGAAGTATGTCATCTGATACATGAGAAGACAAAGAAGACTTCTAGCTATGGGATATGCTTGCTTGGATGTGGCCATCTTTATTTGATGCCTTGACTTCATGATGTCTGATATGGCTAATTGCTTGTTGATAATTGCTTGACTCAAAGTCCAAAGGGAAAGTGGGTTTTCTATATGACATTCTTGTCTGTTGGATTACATCCCATTGGTCAGATCTTTTCAAACTCTTAATTTTAAATTTCTTCTTAGGATTAATCTCTTCATCTCCTCCCACTTCTTAAATTTCAAAATCTTTCCCCCCTTTCAAAAACTTTTTTTGCTTGTGATTTTCAAACTTAGACTCTACTGCAAATTAGAAACCTTGGCCTTATGTCATTGCATTTCTTAAACTCTTTTCTTAATCAAACTTTGTAAATGAACTTAACTATATTGACTTAAAATTTCAAAAGACGAAAAGAACTAAAACTCATTCAAATTTTTTGGGCCCTTTGTGCCTATTTTAAATTTAAACTTTTATTAAAAGCAATCCATTCATTTTGAAATTGATACCACGAACTACGAGGTTTTGATCCCTCATTTTTTTGTTGGTATGTAGGCACAAGTCCGAAGGTCTTGTCAAACACAAAAATATAAATAATGAATTATTTTCTCATCCCCACACTCTATTTATTGCAAACATCTTTTATACCAAAAACACATACACACATAAAAAGGGCTCCTTAGGAGTACCTAGGACACTTTGGGTGCTAACACCTTCCCTCTATGTAACCAACCCCCTTACCTGTAATCTTTGGCATTCTATTAGTTTTGATTTGAAAAACTTCTTATCTTTGGGTTTTGTTCGTACTTTTCCCTTTTCCCTTGGAAACAATAAAAGCGCAGTGGAGACTCTGATTTTATTAACGTTAAGTTTATCCATAGCTTAATGGTCATGAATTTACCGCTACAGAAATTAAGTGGCGAATCTGCTGGGCAGTAGTCCTCAGTGGGTTTAACCTACTTTTTCATTTGTATATAATTGTATATTTGATGTTTGTATATTTGTTTGTATGATATAATCTGCTTGTTGTGGTTAGTGATCTCTATGTGGTGAGATAAGTTCGAACCCGAACTTGAGTGCAATTAAGATATGAGGATGATATAGTCACGTTCAACTAGTGTGGAGTAGTCCTTGGCTTGAGACCCATCTACTCAGTGGAGACCCTTTTGGAGCTATTGATGTCACATAAGTTATTTGTGGTTAGGCATTACTTTCTCTGATTTGGGGTCCGAGAAGCTGAGGACCGTAGAACATTTAACCCAACTTGGCCTATTTAGGATGTAGTGCAGAGACTGTTCAGGTGTAGACTTGATAACAGTTGTTATGCGATACTACACTCAGGCGAGTTTCTCTTGAGAATATTATGGGTTGATGAGTCAGTCATCCTAACCTATAATATCCGATAGATGGAATTAAGACTCTGGGAACTTTTTAGAACATGATTTACATGTTTTTATCCTTAGTAAACTCCTTTGGGATGATTCTCAACCTGACTCCATGCTCGTGACTCACAAAAAACCCTTTAATTCTTGGTTGATCCAATCAAGTCTTGTCAATATCAATGGAACTTGGGTGTTGATAAGGTGAAACCCATAATCCACAAAAATGGATGATTAATCTTGACAATGACTTGATTCATCCCTTGACCTTTGTTTGTTTGCCTTGTGTGTGATCCCTTATTTATGATTGTTGCATTCATGCATTCATGCGCATCATGACATTCATCACACAAAAAATAACTTCATGGAATTGAGGTTTTATTTGAAAATATTTTCAGACCATGGATTATGGACGAAGGAACACTAAAAAGTACAATTTCAGATGTCCTGATTTGAAAGATCTAAGGAAGCTATCATATTTTGTATTAGATCAATTGGACTTCAAGCAACATCATGGGAAGCTTCTATCTGTGTTATCTACTGATGTGGTTGAAGGACTCTTGAGTGTGTTGGTTCAGTTTTATGACCCTCTCTATCGTTTTTTTTTCACTTTTCCCGATTATCAGCTTATGCCTATGTTAGAGGAGTATGCCCATCTCTTGGGAATACCTATTTCTAACAAGATACCTTTTAGTGGATTGGATGAGATTCTCAGATCTCATATTATAGCTGAAGCTCTTCATCTGAAGAAGTCTGAGATTGAGGCTCATTGGATGAAGAAAGGAGGAAAATTTGGGTTGACTTCTGAGTTTCTTATAGGGAAAGCTATTGTCTTTGCTCAAGCTGGTAGTATGGATGCTTTTGAAGCCATCTTTGTGTTGCTCATCTATGGTTTAGCTTTATTCCCTAACGTTGACGATTTTGTTGATGTTAATGCCATTAGAATCTTCTTGATTGGGAATCCTGTGCCTACTCTATTGGGTGATATGTATTTCTCTTTGCATTTGAGGAATTCTAAAGGTGGTGGGACTATTGTATGTTGTGTTCCTCTTCTGTACAAGTGGTTTATGTCGCACTTCCCTTAGACACCTGCTTTTATGGAGAACAAGCAATGTCTACGGTGGTCTCAGAGACTTATGTCTCTCACTAATGATGATATTGTTTGGTATGATTCTATGTTGAGTGGCTTGGGTATTGTAGCGGTAAATTCATGATCATCAAGTTATGGATAAGCAAGACATCAAATAACAAGAGTCACCACCACGCTTTTATTGTTTCCAAGGGAAAAGGGAAAAAGTACGAACAAAACCCAAAAGTAAGAAGTTTTCAAATCAAAACTAATAAAATGTCAGAGATTACAGGTAAGGGGGTTGGTTACACATAGGGAAGGTGTTAGCACCTAAAGTGTCCTAGGTACTCCCGGGGAGCCCTTTTTTGTGTGCATATGTATTTTGTACACAATGATGTTTACAAACAAATAGAGTGAGGGGATGAGAAGAGAATTCATTAATTATATTTTTGTGTTCGACAAGACCTTCGGACTTGTGCCTACGTACCAACATAAAAATGAGGGATCAAAACCTCGTAGTTTATGATACAAATTTCAAAGTGGATGCATGGCTTTTAACAAAAATTTAGTTTGAGAGGCACCAAGGCCTAAAAATGGTTTGAATGAGTTAGTTCTTTTTGGCTTTTGAAAGTTTAGGTCAAGTATAGTTAAGTTTATTTACAAGTTTGATTTAAGAAAGAAGTTTGAAAATGCAATGACATAAGGCCAATGTTTCAAGTTTGCAAAGTGGTCAAAGTTTAGAATAAAACTAGTTCAAACAAAGAAGATTTTTTAAAAGGGGAAAGATATTTTGAAATTAAAGAAGCGGGGAGGAGATGAAGAGACTAATCCTATGCACAAAATTAAAAGTTAAGAGTTGAAAAGATCTGACCAATGGGTAGCAATCCAATAGACAAGAATGTCTTATAGAAACCCAAATTCCCTTGGACATTTTGAATCAAGAAACACACAATGGACAATTATATCAATCTTGAAGAGCTAGGCATCAAATAAAGATATCCACATCCAAGCTTTAGCCACTCCATGATCTTCTTCAAATTAGCCCATGTAGCAGATGAATTCCATAAGTCACAGATTCAAAATAACAGCTTCACAATGATCATGTTGCAGATGAACTCAAAGGGGTATTCAAAGATGTATCAGATGAAGTTTCAAACTGCAAGCACTTGGTTACACAAATGTTGGCATTGGCCAAGTCCTTTAGCATAGGAATGTTGCCTAGATTCTAAGTCTAATTTGTCCAAGATCAAGTCAACAGGCCATACAAAAGTTTTTAGGGTTTTTGTTCTTATTATGTACATTAATGGTCAAAAACCATCCAAACAAACTCAATATACACAAACAAGATATGGCACACAATATGGTCCCACTGGACAAAGTGAAAATTGCATTAACATAAACAATTAGAATGGTATGAATAATGGCAAATGAATAGAGCTTAAAAATTAAAGTGCATTAAAATAAAGGACTTGAAATTAAATGTTATTTTTTAATGAGTTAGAAGTTAGTATTGTTTTGCTTTTACTTTTCTTTAATTTATTCTTTGGATAACACTCAACCCACTTATCACAAGCATGGATCCTTGAGCCAAGACATCTTCCAAAGGAAGGAAAAAAACCAAGTTTCCACACAATACCATGAAAGAGGGGAGACTTACAATCTCACTAAATAGAATGCTATGCCTTTTGTGTCAAAAATTTAGCGCTATGTTAAGCAATCGTAATCGGACTTATGTATAAGTCACAACTATTTGAGGCCGCACAATAGAATTTTGGTGTTAATGCATGTTAGAGACATAGTATAATGGACTATGCTCATGAAACATGCCACACACAAAAAGAATATGCAAAAGAGGTGGCCTAATCTCATCCATACTTATGTTGATTTTGCAATCAACTAGCCTTAGGACTTAGAGATATCATAGGCCAAATGAGATGAATGCATAAAGAATGGGAAATATATGAAGAGGGAGGAGAATGGATCAAAACTCAAATTGGTCATAGGAGGACTTTTACCAAATTAATATCATTCATTCATTTTTGTAGATGGAATGTACATTCCATCAATCCCCTAAACCCAATGATATTAACTTTACAAAGTCAAATCAACCTTGACCAAGGCCCAACAACATAAGTCAAACTTACACAAATCATCACAAGAGGTCAACACAATTATTTGGCATTTATTCAAATTAAAAAAAAAATACTAAAATAAGGCATTTAAATTAAATATGGTTTACCAAATTTCTAAAACCTCATCAAAACACCAAAGAAATGACCATGAGATTTATCATAGGTCAAACAAGGTCAAAGGACCTTGGAGAAAAAATTTCAGAATTTTTAAAGACTTAAAAGTATTTTTAAAAAATTAAAATAATCACAAAATCAATTAAATCATGAAAAATATTAATAATGATCTAAAAAATATTTTAATTCAGAATATGAAAGAGGAATTTATTTAATTTTTTTTTTGGTGAAACTCATATTTTTTGGATCAATATTAAAATTAATATGAATTAGTGAAAATAAAATAAATTAAATGAAATTCAAATAATCAGAAAAAATATGGACCACTTGATCTCCCTCATTAATTAAGGTGGAAAATCAAGTGGATCAGCGTGCGCGTTCCACAATAGACCTAAGTCAATGTGCTGCATGGATGGTAATTAAAACCAACGCGTGAGATTAAAACATTTCAAATGAGATCAATGGCTCAGAACCCGTCCAGCACACCACCGGTGCTGGACCTCCGGTCACCTTCTCAGGCGAGGTCCACCAGACTAGTTCACTTATCACCATCAAGAAAATGAAAAAGGAGGACATGATCTGAAAGAAAAAATGGCGTAGAGCACGAATCTGACCTTAATTTCAATAACTCCAAATATATAAAAAGATATGAGGAGTTGAATTTTGAGGTGTGTCAACTGAGTTGCTTTGATTTGACCTCTAAGCAACTCAATCTTCTTGCCTACATTGGTAGGACTTCAGACAACCAAATATCCAAGAGAATTGAGTAGAATTGAGTGAGAATCGAAGAGATGAAGTTTTCTGAAAATTACCTTTAATGATGTGCAGAACTTGATTTTGCTTGCTTCAACCTTGATCTGTTCACACTTGAGAAGCTTGCAGAAGAGGTTTAGCAATGGTACAAAGCTTTAGATCCTGGAGTTTTTGAATCTCCAAACAGTGAGATTCAAACTCAATTTTCAAGTTGAAAATTCTCAGGTTTTCCTTTGAAATGTGAGGGTTTCAATTGGGGGGCAAAGCTGGCGCGCAAGGTGTGTTTGAATTGAGCTCAGAGGCCTTGTATGTATATCATTTGGGATTGATGATTGCACACTTGAAAAATTGCTAAATTTGGTCATTTCATGCACAAGCTTGCATGGGCGTGTACAAGCCCATGAAGCAATCCATTTTGATCCATATTCAACTGTTATGAAGTTCAAATGAGGCTTGAGTGGCAAGACAATGATATGTGGAGTTTTGGACATTTGATTTTCTCCAATGATGCAGCTCTGTTAAAGCCATGCGCTGACCTAGCAAACCTAATCCAAAATGCATGAACTTGGGATTTTTGGAAAGCTTAGATCAAGGGGAACAAGTTTGATGTTGAACACTTTTTCATTTGGAACTTGGATCATGGTGAATTTGAAGGTGGAAGTTTGGAAATTTCAACATGTTGAAATTTTTTCTAAGTGTCAAGCCGTATATTTCAATAATCCACCTTGCTTAACTTTTTATGTGAGCTTTAAATGAGAAAAATGTATTCATCAAAGTTGTAGTGCTTTCAAATACCTTCAAAATTGTCACCAATTTTATGTCATTTGGATTTAAAATGGTAGAGTTATGCATTTTTGAAGTTTGGAAAAATCACTTGTCCAATGGTATAGGTAAAAAATGACCTATAATGTATCCTCATATCACATTAGAGACATAAAATAGAAAACTTTATCCCGATAAATTGAGTACCCCACCTTGGGGAAATTTATGCAAAAATTAGGGATTATGGTAAGTAACTACATCCTCCTGATCTTCGGTTTTGAAGACTTATCTTGAGCACATTGTTAGATTTTGGTTCACTATCTCCAGCAGTCGCCAAAAGCACAACGAATATCAAGAGTTGGTAGAAGGATTAGTGATAATTGTATTCAATATAACCCTTTTCCATGTAAATTACCATTTTCAACTTTGTAAAGATCTATGGAGTCTTGTCATTTACAGACTACTATTATATTAAATAAAGTTGAGCCTTTATCCAAATGTTTCTGCTCTTGTTTATTTCAGCCAATAGTTTTAAATTTTATTATGATCATTTTTGAAATTTTTTTCTTAAACATATAAAAGCAAGAATTTTTCAGAGGCAATTTTAAAGCAATATCAACAGCATTTCGAAAAAAACAGCAAGTCTTAAGTGTGGAGCTCTATGGGTCCCCCCAAGCAGATAACCCTTTGGGAATCCTTAGCCGAGTTTGTTGATCCAGTTCCCCTGCGGAGTGTTTAATCCCTAACGGAGCTTCTGTACTTTTCCCAGCTGAGTTGGTTGATTCAGTCCCTAGTAGAGTTTATGTGTTTCTCAGCAGGGTTGATTTTCTATTTTGATCTTCAGCAAAGTAAGATCGATTTCCCCAGTAGATCGCGTTGGTTTCTCCACCAATAGCCATCTGACTCGCTCCTAGTCAGAGTTTCCTCCTGGTTTCTGAGCAGCCATTTGTTTTTATCCTCTGAAGGGTTGTCTCCCATTTGATATGGTGTTGACCTAAAATTCCCTGCAGATTCGATAATTTTTCCTTTCCTCAGCAGATCTCCTCCTTCCCCAGATAATGTTGAGCCTTTGGGAGGTTGATCTCCCTGTTCTCCGACAATTGTGTCCCTTTGCTGTGGGTTAACCGAGGATTGTACCGATGATTCAAATTTTTTGTGACACCTTTGTATCCTTTGCGATCGTTTTGTCCGCATAATCATCATACATATACATATACATATACATATACATATACATATACACATATAATTTTCATGATTACATATTTTTGCATAACCAGATTTGTTGATTCATTGTCTGAGATTCTTATTCTTTGTTATGGCGGTACTTCATCCCCATAAGAATCTGGCGTCTGTCATCCTTCAGTTGTAGAGTGTCGGCCCCTTAAGCAGAAAGACTTTAACCTTTCTCCTTACCCCACTGAGTTATTTCGTCGTGGATGATCATTGTTTTAGTTTCCTCCCCAGTTGATTACCTGGATGGAATTACTCCCATTGAGCTAGATCCTCATTGGGTTGAGTCTTGATTGACCTTTTCTTTCTAGATCTTACCTAGATAGATGCTTTTGGTCCCCTGAGAGTCTATTACCCAGTAATTGGTAATGTTCTTCTCATGTTTTTCACTTTTGCCCAATACCCGGCAAGAGAAACTTTTTCTCCCCAGCGGATTCGCTTTCACGTTTCCCTAGGAAATATATCCTTGATATGTTCATCGTAACCGACGAAGGATATTTTCTTCCCTTGCTTGGGTCTATCCTTGATATGTTCATCCTAATCGATGACGAATATTCTCATCCTTGGTATTCTACCTAGTAAAAAGGTAGTTGTAATCCCTATGTTGTTCCCTAGAGGGTTAATCCTTGATATGTTCATCCTAACCGATGACATAGTTCCTCCTCTCTGTGGTCTTCTACCGAGTAACCGGTAGTTGTAAATCCTGCTCTTCCCCTCAACAGAGTCTATCCTTAATATGTTCATCCTAACCGGTGACTGATTTTCTCTTTGATGGTCTTCTATCCAGTATTTGATAAATGTAATTCCTACTTTTTGTTCAGTTGGTTTATCCTTGATATGTTCATCTTAACCGATAACGGGTATCCTCCTTAACAATTCCCAAGCAAGACTATCCTTGATATGTTCATCTTAACCGATGACGGATTTTCTTTCCTTTGAGTCTATCCTTGATATGTTCACCTTAATCGGTGGCGGATATTCTCATCTTCGGTGTTCTTCCCAGTAACTACTAGTTATAAATCCTATTTTTGCAGTTTTCCCCAGCAAGGCTATTCTTATCCAGTAGCCGGTAATTAATATTCCCTCCTGGTGGTTCCTAGTGAGTCATCCTTGATATGTTCATCCTAACCGATGATGGATGTCCTCTCTATCAAACTTTTATTATCTCCTTACCCAGTAGCAGGTAGTGGATAATGAATTTCTGCTCCTCCTACATTTAAGTTTAGTTCTTCCCCCAGTTGAGTTGAGTGTGCTTTTCCTTAGTGAAATCTCTTTTCCCTGCATTGATTCAAGAACTTCAGTTTTATCGTGATCTACTTGTAATCCCCTGTAGATGTTTTGTTTCCCCGACTGAGTCTTTCCATTTTATGGAATTCCTCTAGCCCGTCCATCAGCTTTAAGTCGTAGCCTGCCCTACGCGTAACCTTTTATCCCCCTAGAGTCTCTGTCTCCCCGGCGAGTTTTCCTTATGGAATGCATTATACTCATGCGGATCTTCGGTCTCTGTGATTTCTTTTCCTTTGTGGCAACATTTCCCCACAAAGAATTTGCTTTTTACATACATATCATATGCATAATGAGGTATCTTAGGGACCAAAATTTGTTTCTATATGTTGTTATTTAATCCCATTCTACTGAGTTGATACGAAGATTTTAACCTTCACCTCCTCAGTTAGAATGTCCTTAAATAGGGGCAGCTGTAAGACCCCAATTTTGACCCTAAGATCCCTCATGCAATTTCATCATATGCATTAGCATTGGGATCACACCTTGGCATTCTCCCTACCCCTCTTTCATTGGGTTTGTTTTGGGAGAGATCACCAAGCACCATGTGATATACTTGTATTTTATCATTCCACTAACCAAAATACCAAAAATATGTCTTTGCATTTGCCTAACTCTTTTGTAGGTACGACATGATCATCAAAATTCATCAAGTTCACACCTAGGGTTTGAGACCCTCATGGCTAAAAGCACAATCAAAGATTGGTCCACAATGTCTCTAAGCATCATATATGAGTCCCAATGAGCTCTACATGTTATATTGATAAAGTATTCTTCAAGAGTTTGAAAGTGATTTGCCTTGGAAACCCTAGTTTGACTGGGTATCTTAAGTAACTTCTCCAACAATCTATCTAACAAATTGATCAAATTTCTCAAGGGACACTTCAAAATTCATCATATTATGCATATATGATCTATCATGATCCTAAAAATTCAAGAGAATTGAAGGTTAGCAAGTTGGTCGATGGTGGTTGGCCAGATGAATTCATCTGATCAAAACTGGGTCTCCCTAGACCCTATCTCCTACAATTTCCACCATATTAAATTGATTCCAAGATAAACTTTACTCTAAATGACATTCCAAACAACTTTCATGTTGATACCTATAGCTATTTTTGCTTGGAAAATCATTTTCTATGTTGAAACATTATAGGTCATTTTGTATAAACCCTAATTTGAAAGTCAACTTCCCAAGGCCATAACTTGCTCAATTTTAATGAGATGAAAGATTTCCAAGTTTCACAATACAATTTAATATGTCTACTTCAACCTTTATGTTTTGAGTGAGAGATAATTCAAGTTTTATGAGCATGTGATATGAGGATACATTATAGGTCATTTTTGACATATACCACTGAACAAGTGATTTTTCCAAACTTCAAAAATGCATAACTCAATCATTATAAATCCAAATGACATGAAATTGGTTACCATTTTGAAGGTCTTTGAAAAATATACAACTTTGGTGAAGACACTTTTCTCATTTGAAGCTCACATAAAAATTTAAGCAAGGTGGAATATTGAGATATATGACTCGACACTTAGAAAATTTTTCAACATGTTGAAATTTCCAAACTTCCACCTCAAAATTCACCATGAACCAAGCTCCAAATGAAAAAGTGTTCCACATCAAACTTGTTCCCCTTGATCTAAGCTTTCCAAAGAACCTATGTTCATGCATTTAGGATGAGATTTGCTAGGGCTGCACTTGGCTTTAACAGAGTTGCATGATTGGAAGAAATCAAATGCCAAAAATCACATTTCACATTGCCTTGACATCCAAGCCTCATTTGAACATCAGAATGATTGTACATGGATCAAATTAGATTGCTTCATGGGCCTGTACACGCCCATGCAAGCTTGTGCATGAAATGTCCAATTTTAACAAATTTTTAAGTGTGCAAATATCAGTCCCAATTGCTATAAATACAGGCCCTTGGAGCTCAATTCAAACACACCTTGCGCGCCAGGTTTGCCCCCCAATTGAGACCCTCACAATTCAAAGGAAAACCTGAGAATTTTCAATTTGAAAATTGAGTTTGAATCTCACTATTTGGAGATTCAAAAACTCCAGGATCCAAAGCTTTGTACCTTTGCCAAACCTCTCATGCAAGATTCTCAAGTGTGATCAGATCAAAGTTGAAGCAAGAAAGATCCATTTCTACAAAACATTGAAGGTAAGTTTCAGAAAACTTCTTCTCTTCGATTCTCACTCAATTTTCATCAATTCTCTGGAATCATTGGTTGTCTGAAGTCCTACCAATGTAGGCACGAAGATTGAGTTGCTTTGAGGTCAAATCGAAGCAACTCAGTTGTCACACCTCACAATTCAACTCCTCATATCTTTTTATATATTTGGAGTTAGTTGAAATTGAGGTTAGATTCTTGCTCTACGCCATTTTTTCTTTCAGATCATGTTCTCCTTTTTTATTTTGGTGATGGTTGAGGGTGGACCAGTCCGGTGAGGTCCACCGGAGAAGAAGACCGGAGCTCTGGCTCCGACGGTGTGTTGGCACGTCTCCCAGCCACATAATCCATTCAAATTATTTTAATCTTAGGCGTTGGTTGTGATTACCACGTGTGGCGCGCTGACTGAGTTCCATCATGGAACGCGCGTTTGTGTCCACTTGATCTGCCACCTCAATTAATGAGGGAGATCAAGTGGCTCACATTTTTTTGATTTTTTGATTTTTGTTTTAATTCATTTGATTTTCATTAATTCATATTAATTTTAATATTGATCCAAAAAATATGAGAGTTTCACCAAATTTTTTTAAATAAATTCCTCTTTCATATTCTGAATTAAAATTATTTTTTGGATCATTATTAATATTTTTCATGATATAATTGACTTTGTGATTATTTTTAATTGTTCAAAAATACTTTTAAGACTTTAAAAATTCTAAAAAATTTTGTCCAAGGTCCTTTGACCTTGTTTGACCTATGATAAATCTCATGGCCATTTCTTTGGTGTTTTGATGAGGTTTTTGGAATTTGACAAACCATATTTAATTTAAATGCATTATTTTAGTATTTTGAAATTGAATAAATGACAAATAATTGTGTTGACCTCTTGTGATGGTTTATGTAAGTTTGACTTGTGTTGTTGGGCCTTGGTCAAGGTTGATTTGACTTTGCTAGGTTAATATCATTGGATTTAGGGGATTGATGGAATGTACATTCCATCTACCAAAATGAATGAATGATATTAATTTGGTAAAATTCCTCCTTTGACCAATTTGAGTTTTGATCCATTCCCCTCCCTCTTCATCTAATTCCCCTTCTTTATGCATCCATTTCTATTGGCCTATGATATCTCTAAATCCTAAGGCTAGTTGATTGGAAAATCAACATAAGTATGGATGAGATTAGGCCACCTCTTTTGCATATTCTTTTTTTGTGTGGTATGTTTCATGAGCATAGTCCATTATACTATGTCTCTAACATACATTAACACCAAAACTCTATTGCCCAGCCTCAAATAGTTGTGACTTCTACATAAGTCCAATTAGGATTGTTTAACATAACGTTAAATTTTTGAGACAAAAGGCATAGAATTCTAGTTAGTGAGATTGTAAGTCTCCCCTCTTTCACGGTATTGTTTGGAAACTTGGCCTTTTTTCCTTCCTTTGGAAGATGTCTTGGCTCAAGGATCCATGCTTGTGATAAGTGGGTTGAGTGTTCTCCAAAGAATGACTTAAAACAAAAGCAAAAGCAAAATAATACTAACTTCTAACTTATTAACAACTAACATTTAATTCCAAGTCCTTTATTTTAATTCACTTTAATTTTTAAGCTCTATTCATTTTCCATTATTCATTTTCCATTATTCATACCATTCTAATTGTTTATGTTAATGCCATTTTCACTTTGTCCATTTGGACCATATTGTGTGATATATCCTGTTTGTGTATATTTTGTTTGTTTGTATGATATTTGACCATTAATGTACATAATAAGAAACAAAAAAAAACCTAAAAAACTATTGTGTGGACTATTGGTTTGATTTTGAATAACTGGACTTAGAATCTAGGCAACATCCCTATGCTAAAGGACTTGGCCAATGCCAATCTTCATGTAACCAAGTTTTGCAATCTGAAACTTCATCTGATACATCTTTGAAGATCCCTTTGAAGTCATCTGCAACATGATCATTGCGAAGTTGTTATTTTGAACCTGTGATTTGTGCCATCTTGGAATTCATCTGATGCATGGGACACTTTGAAGAAGATCATGGAGTGAATAAAGCTTGGATGGGGCTATCTTTATTTGATGCCTTGCTCTTCAAGTTAATATTGTATGCATTATTTGTTGTTGTATTCTAATATCCAAGGGAATTTTGGGTTTTTATATGGCATTCTTGCCTATTGGATTGCTAACCTTCAAATCTTTTCAACTCTTAACTTTTACTTTTGTGCATAGGATTAGTCTCTTCATATCCTCCCTACTTCTTTAATTTCAAAATCTCCCCCTCTTTTTAAAATAAAAAATCTTGGTCTGAACTTGTTATCTTCTAAACTTTGACCACTTTGCAAACTAGAAACTTTGGTCTTATGCCATTGCATTTTCAAACTTCTTTTCTTAATCAAACTTGTAAATAAACTTAATTATACTTGACTTAAACTTTCAAAACGCCAAAAAGAACTAACTCATTCAAACCATTTTTAGGCCTTTGTGCTTTTCAAACTTAATTTTGTTAAAAACAATGCATCCATTTTGAAATTTATATCACGAACTACGAGGTTTTGATCCCTTATTTTTATGTTGGTACGTAGGCGCAAGTCCGAAGGTCTTGTCAAACACAAAAATATAATTAATGAATTCTTTCCTCATCCCCTCATTCTATTTGTTTGTAAACATCATTTTGTACAAAATACATATGCATACAAAAAAGGGCTCCCTAGGAGTACCTAGGACACTTTGGGTGCTAACACCTTCCCTCTGTGTAACCAACCCCCTTACCTGTAATCTCTGACATTTTATTAGTTTTGATTTGAAAACTTCTTACTTTTGGGTTTTGTTCGTACTTTTTCCCTTTTCCATTGGAAAAAATATGTGATGTCTAGCTTATCTTTAGCTTGATGATCATGAATTTACTACTACAGAAATTTCTTATCTCTGGGTTTTGTTCGTACTTTTCCCTTTTCCTTTAGAAATAATAAAAGCGCAGTGGCGACTCTAGTTTTATTGACATTAAGTTTATCCATAGCTTAATGGTCATGAATTTACCGCTACAACTTACACACAGAAAAGGGCTCCCTAGGAGTACCTAGGACATTTTGGGTGCTAATACCTTGCCTTTGTGTAACCAACCCCCTTACCTGTGATCTCTGACATTTTTATTAGTTTTGATTTGAAAACTTCTTATCTTTGGGTTTTGTTTGTACTTTTCCCCTTTTCCTTTGGAAACAGATAAAGCGCGGTGGCGACTCTGATTTTTCACTGACATCGGGTTTATCCATAGCTTGATGGTCACAAATGCACCGCTACAAGGTCTTCATGACATTTTCACTATAAACTTTGAGCTTTTAAAAGTTTATGCCCACGAACCTTAATACAATCTGATCTTGAGATTTAAATAGAGTTAGCCCCAACCAAAAGGTATTTTTTACCCCAGGCTAAGCTATCAAACCACCAATTAGAGATTTATGGATGATCCCTTTAACCAAAGCAAAGCTTTTTCCGAGAAAGCTTAATAAGCCACTAACAAATATTTTACCACAGATCAATCTCAAGAATGAAAAACTCGATCTCTTAAAGGTGTCGCACATATAAGAATTTAAACGACCAGTACAAGCACTTACAAAAATATCTTAATCACAAATAAATCTTCATCAAAAGCACTTAGGCAACCAAAAGTGTAATAAGAACATTTTCCAGGAGAGGAAGAAAGATAAATTCCAAATAAATATGAAATCGATGGAAAGTAGCGTGATTTTAAGTGAGGGAGACCCTCCTTTATATAGTAGTTGGAATCACCAATAAAAGGAAACAATCGATGGGCCACATTAATCATCTAATCAACGTGTGTGATGTTTTTACACTGTTTTGGACGGTTTAGATTGATAGGAATTAATCAAGGGGAAAATCCCCCCTTCTTTGGAAAAGAAGACGAAAAATAAGTTTTTGTCACCTGTCATATCCTTTAAATAGATGTTATTAAGATACGATTTAGTGTATGGGACTGTAAAGCATTCTTGTAGAGAGAATGTTAGTTCTTAACTTTAGGTACCCATATCATCTTGGGTCCTTGTTTGTTAGTTTCATAAATAATTTTCTTTCTTATTTGAGATACATATGCATTTTCATATCTAGATGACATTTTGGCTTTATGTTCACAATGTTTTCAATAGATGTATGAAGGGGAATGTCCTTATTTACTTTCATGGCTTTTCTTTATAAAATAGAACATGGCTATGTGACCTTCTTTATTGCAGTATTTGCATTTTAATGTTTTATAGTGAGGAGTGGTCTTGGTTTACATATACTCTCAAAGTTTTTGCGATTGTTCTTCACTTCATAATCTAATCATGTTTTATTATAGGAGGATCTTTGGTTTCCTAACAAGACTTCCAGGTTTTCTTTTTCTTTGGTGTATTATATAGTAGTTTTTTGAAGATTGCAAACTTTAGTTTTTAAGTTGTTGCAGTTATTACACATGTCTGGTTCTTCATTTGAAGTGGAAGGGTTTTGATTGATATTTTTCTCCTTTTCCCTAAGATTGTCTATTTCTTTTTTTAGGGCTTTTGTTTTTTGTCTCGAGAAAGGATATAATGTCCTTATATGGAGAAATGATTTTCTCGAGTTTGGTTGTTTCTTTTGATAATTTATTACACAATCCAAATAAATCATGATAGGAAAATTGAGAGTTTACCTTAGTATATTGATGTATTTCCATTAGACAAATATTTATCTTTTCTTCTTCATCATCTGAGGATTCCATATCATTGTATTCCCATGCGATATAGGGTATAATGTGTCCTTTCTTTATGAAGTTGTAGCATGTTGGAGTGGAGGGTTGTTCTTCCTCTTTCTCTTGTTCTCCTTCTTGCTTTTCTCCTTATTCATAAATCTCTTGAAGTTGTTTACTACGAGGGCCATCTCATCGTCTGAGTTTGATTTTTCCGTTTTAAGTGTTAAGCTTTTATTTTTATTTTCTCCGTTTTCATCCATGGTTTGTGTTTCGAGCTCCATATCATGTTCCTGTAATTTTCCAAAATAAGTGTTTGTGTCCATAATCGCTAGATCCTTAAATTTAAAAATCACAGTAGCTCTGGGCTTCTAGTTGTGGTTCAAGATACTAAGAAAGTTTATGACTAATTCCTAATTTGATAATGGTTTCCCAAATTTGTTATATGACTTAAGATATGTGTGAATTATGCTTACATTTGATTTATGTTCTCCTTAGGTTTCATTCTGAAGAGTTCATACTCATGGGTTAATGCTCCCAACCTCGCCCTCTTTACCTCCGTAGTACCTTCATGGAAAGTTTGGAGGATGTCCCACATTTTTTTAGAAGTTTCACAATGTAAAACTCATAAGATATCATCAAGACCAAGTATAGTAGTCATGATGTTCTTAGCTTTCAAACCACAATGGACATTCTCTTTATCCTTTTTGGACCAATCCTTTTTAGGGTTATCTTCTACAACACCATTAACTTCGTGTGTAGGGATAAATGGTCTTTCTTTTACAACCTTCCAAATACAATGATATATTCCCTATATGAAAATTTTCATTTTCTCTTTCCATAACCCATACCCTTCTACATTGAAGGATAGAGGTTTGTTTAGTGAATATCTTGAAGTTATTTTTCTCCTGAGACGATTAGTCTTTAATAGGAGTTAGACTCAGATACCATTTGTTGGACAAGTGACCTCAAACACGACATAGGGGGGGGAGGTGAATTGTTGTATTTAAAATTAGTGATTATTTTTACCTTTTCTTGATTAAGATTATATCAGTACATTTTTAATTGAGTAATCACAACAGAAATAAAATAAAAAAAATTAAATTTCAGAAAAATAACGAGATAAGGTAAGAAAGATTGTACTGGAGATTTCTACAGGTTTGGTCAAACATTGGCATAGTCATGTCCCCAAGAGGTCTTTTAAAAGGTTATTCCCAAAAACCTTAATACAATATGATCTTGCGATTTAAACAGACTTACCCCTAACCAAAAGATAATTTTTACCCCAGACTAAGTGTAGCGTTAAATTCATGATCATCAAGCTATGGATAAGAAAGACATCAAATAACAAGAGCCGCCGCCGCGCTTTTATTGTTTCCAAGGGAAAAGTACGAACAAAACCCAAAAATAAGAAGATTTCAAATCAAAACTAATAAAACGCCAGAGATTACAGGTAAGGGGGTTGGTTACACAGAGGGAAGGTGTTAGCACCCAAAGTATCCTAGGTACTCCTAGGGAGCCCTTTTTTGTGTTCATATGTATTTTTGTACAAATGGTGTTTGCAAGCAAATAGAATGGGGGGGGGGGGGATGAGAAAAGAATTAATTAATTATATTTTTGTGTTTTACAAGACCTTCGGACTTATGCCTACATACCAACATAAAAATGAGGGATCAAAACCTCGTAGTTCGTGGTATAAATTTCAAAGTGGATGTATTGCTTTTTAACAAAAATTTAAGTTTGAAAAGCACAAAGGCCTAAAAATGGTTTGAATGGGTTAATTCTTTTTGGCTTTCTAAAATTTTTAAGTCAAGTATACTTAAGTATATTTACAAATTTGATTGAGAAAAGAAGTTGGAAAATGCAATGGCATAAGGCCAAAGTTTCTAATTTGCAATATGGTCTAAGTTTAGAAAACAAGCACAAGCAAAGAAGATTTTAAAAAACAAGAGGGAGAGATTTTTAAATTAAAGAAATGGGGAGGAGATGAAGGGACTAATCCTAAGCACAAATTTAAAAGTTGAGAGTTGAAAAGATCTGACCAATGGGCTGCAACCCAATAGACAAGAGTGTCATATAGAAACCCAAATTCCATTGGACATTAGAATCAAGCAATAAACAATACATAATATATAAACTTGAAGAGCAAAGCATAAAATAAAGATAGCCACATCCAAGCTTAGCAACTCCATGATCTTCTTCAAATTTGCCCATGTAGCAGATGAATTCCACAATGCCACAAGTCACAGGTTCGAAATAACAGCTTCACAACGATCATGTTGCAAATGAACTCAAATGGATATTCAATGATGTATCAGATGAAGTTTCAAATTACAAGCACTTGGTTACATGAAAGTTGGCATTGGCCAAGTCCTTTGCATAGGGAGTGTTGCCTAATTTCTAAGTCCAATTATCTCGGATCAAACCAACAGTCCACACAAGAAGTTTTTTTAGGGTTTTTGTTCTTATTATGTACATTAGTAATCAAAGACCATACAAACAAACACAAACAAAATATATCACAAAATATGGTCCAAGTGGACAAAGTGAAAATGACATTAACATAAACAATAAAAAGGTATGAATAATGGAAAATGAATAAGGCTTAAAAATAAAGTGCATTAAAAGTAAATGACTTGAAATTATATTTTAGTTGTTAATGAGTTAGAAGTTAGTATTGCTTTTGCTTTTATTTTTAGGTCATTCTTTGGATAACACTCAACCCACTTATCACAAGCATGGATCCTTGAACCAAGACATCTTCCAAAGGAAGGAAAAAAGACCAAGTTTCCATACAATACCATGAAAGAGGGTAGACTTACAATCTCACTAACTAGAATGTTATGCGTTTTGTGTCAAAATTTAGCACTATGTTAAGCAATCGTAATTGGACTTATGTAGAAGTCATAACTATTTGAGGTCGGGCAATAGAATTTTGGTGTTAATGCATGTTAGAGGCATAGTATAATGGACTATGCTCATGAAACATACCATACACAAAAAGAATATGCAAAAGTGGTGGCCTAATCTCATCCATACTTATGTTGATTTTGAAATCAACTAGCCTTAGGATGTAGAGATATCATAGGTCCATGACATGAATGCATAAAATAGGGGAATGGGATGCAGAGGGAGGGAAGATAAATCAAACTCAAATTGAACAAAGGAGGACTTTTACCAAATTAAGATCATTCATTCATTTTTGGAGATGGAATGTACATTCCATCAATCCTTTAAATCCAATGATCTTAACCTAGCAAAGTCAAATCAACTTTGACCAAGGCTCAACAACACAAGTCAAACTTACAAAATCAATCAAAATGGCTCAACACAATTATTTGGCATTTATTCAATTTAAAAATACTAAAAATAATGCATTAAATTAAATATGGTTGGTCAATTTTCTAAAACCTCATCAAAACACCAAAGAAATGGCCATGAGATTTATCATAGGTCAAACAAGGTCAAAGGACCTTGGAGAAATTTTTTCAGAATTTTCGGAAACTTAAAAGTATTTCTAAACAATTAAAAATAATCACAAAATCAATTAAATCATGAAAAATATTAATAATGATCCAAATAATAATTTAAATTCAAAATATGAAAGAGGATTTTATTTAAATTTTTTTGGTGAAACTCTCATATTTTTTGGATCAATATTAAAATTAATATGAATTAATGAAAATCAAAGGAATAAAATAAAAATCAGAAAATAAAAAAAAAACGTGGACCACTTGATCTCCCTCATTAATTGAGGTGGAAGATCAAGTGGACACAAACGCGCGTTCCATGGTGGAACTTAATCAGCGCGCCACACAACAAGTTATCGAAACCAACGCTTGTGATTAAAATATTTTAAACTGGATCAATGGTTCAGGACCACGCCACCTCATTACCGGAGCAAAACACCGATCGTCTTCTCAGGCGACCTTGGCCGAACTGGTCCAGTCATACCATGACATGAATGTAAAAGGAGGACATGATCTGAAAGAAAAAATGGCGTAGAGCACGAATCTGACCTCAATTTTAACTAACTCCAAATATATAGAAAGATATGAAGAGTTGAATATTGAGGTGTGTCAACTGAGTTACTTCGATTTGACCTTAAAGTAACTCAATCTTCTTGCCTATATTGGTAGGACTTCAGACAACCAAAGATCCAAGAGAATTGATGAGAATTGAGTGAGAATCGAAGAGAAGAAAAAATCTGGAAAATACCTTCAATGCTGTGCAGAACTTGATCCTTCTTGCTGATGCGTGCTTTTCGTAAGTATACGAACGCGTCAGAGTAATATAAAAGATTGTCGAGTCCACAGAGACCAAGTGTCAATCTATCGTTATCTATTGTTATGGTGTTTATCAAAGGTAATCAAAATAGGGTTTTTAGAGTGTACAATGAAAAGTAAAGTATTAAATAAAGTTCGATTGATAAAGACAGGCTCGAATATAATTCACGTAATCAGTTAATAATCCAAGTACTTGCTAATAGAATTACTTATGGGCAGTGCTTCCTAGTTTTAAAAGAACCAATTTAACGGGAACTGTCGCTTTCGCGTATTCAGAACCGAGTTGTACTCCCTAATAAAACCCTCTTATTGTCACTTATAAAAAGGCGCGCATTGTGTTAGAGTAGTAAACCTATTTTTAAGAAATATAGTATCTTGACTAAGTTGAAAAGTATTTTAACCTGGATTTCTTAACCAAAAGAGGTTCTCACGAACCAGACTCTAAACTTATAAACGCGTCCGAAAATAGTTTTAAAATCTCTTTTCTTCTTAAGTTAAAAACTCCTAATGAACTAAACAAAGCGCTTTCGCTGTTTTTGAAGTAGTTAAAAACAATTAAGTTTAAAAAGACGTTGGACGACTTTCGATCTTACCCAACGGAAGTTAAGTGCGGGAAAACTTAAGTTGAAAGTTAAAATAGCCCTTAAGTGTTTCTACGAACAATTGTACGGATTATCGGTTCAATTACTATCCTTACATTCTAACCTTTATAGATTTAGTTAGACATGGTAAAGTAAAGGTGCATTAATTTAATAAAAGTAGTGCGAGTGCGGAAAGTAAATAAAAGTAGTGCGAGTGCGGAAATAAATAAAATAAAGCGAGTGCGGGAAAATAAATAAAATAAAGCGAGTGCGGGAAAATAAATAAAATGAAGCGAGTGCGAGAAATAAATAAAGTAAAGCGAGTGCGAGAAATAAATAAAGTAAAGCGAGTGCGAGAAATAAATAAAGTAAAGGCAGTGCGAGAAATAAATGAAGTAAAGTGCGAGTGCGGGAAAATAAAATAGATAATAGCAAAGTAATAAAAACCTGCTCCAATCGGAGGGTTTAATAAAATGCAAAGCGGAAATGAAAATGGCGGCAGGATTAACTTCCTTTTGAAGTGCTCCAAACTCGATTACAGACTCAATCACAAAAACTCGATTACACAATCGTGGTAACACCCCAATACGAAGCGATTACCACTTTAAAATACTGAATATATGCCTAAGTGAAACAAATTTTGCTCTGAGTTTTCCTCTGTTCTATGTTTGGATGATTAAACAATTGAATTCGAGTCTATATTTATAGGCAAGCAAAATGATGGAAATGACAAGGACGCCCTTCAGTTTGAATTTGGGAGGGAAAACTTTTCCTCTTGTGGTGCCCGCCACAAGGCCATGGCACCCGCCACAAGGCCAATCTGTGGTGCCTTAGTGGAAGTAGTGGGGAACGTGGCAGTTGAGGGAAGTTGAGCTAGGACACGTCATGGCAGGGTCTATGGCGCCAGCCACAGTGCGAGCCACAAGTACAAAATGTTAAATTTTAGGGTTTTTAGCTCTTTTTCACTCCTTTTCTCGATCGGGGCTCCAATTAAAGTAAAAACCTAAAAAAAAAGAGAAACATAGTAATAACACAACAAAATAACAATAAAACTACTAAAATGCATGCGAAATCGGAGTCGAAAATACGGTGAATTTCAGTGTCATCAAACTCTCCCACACTTAAACCTTTGCTTATCCTCAAGCAAAATATTAAAAAGCTCATAGAAGAAATACTGGTGTAAACGAGTGCTTCGGGTTAAAAAGGTTCTAAGTTCAAGTCGGGATGTAGTGATAGGTACTAACTGAGTGAACTAAGGGTATCATGATGACACTCATCCGCAAATACAGACATAGATTCCATTCCTATATTAACTAACCCATATTATCCCACAATACCTAGGCCTGCCTCTTCATCTCTTTTTGTGTCCTTTTCATTCAGGCACAATCATATTAAGCTCGTTATCCATACATGCTTCATAGCAGAGTGACCTGTTAGTGATTATGATCTGAACACGGGGTTTCTGGCACATAGATATGTGTAAACCCTTTTATTCGACCCGGTTGCAGTTGTGGGGGATCGGATCGTAATCCGCCCTACCGAGTTCAGTGCCAGATACCTCTGAACCAACTAACAACGGGTGAGTTTTTCTTTTTCTTTTTCTTTTTGTAGCAAATTTTTACAAACTTTTTGTTTTAAATGACTTTGTGAGGGTCACCTATACCGGAGTTTCCTTTTTGCTTTCTTTTATTTTTTAATTTCACTGGATCATTCACTTATGTTCATCGATCCCCTACGTAGAGGATGTGTAGGCCGGAGCTGACTGCTGAGATAAACTACTGAGGACTTATACTGAAATGATGATTAAGGCCATGGTATATGGGGTTTCGGGAATGATTCCTATATTTACGAAGTCTATAGTGCTAAAACAATACTGATGTTTCAAAAAGTTCTCCCAAGTCACCGCATCCTTACTCAAACCCGTCTTTAAAACCCCAAAACTTTCAGAGTAACACTGTTTTCTTTTGCAAAAATTTTTTTTGGTAAGGCTAAAGGTATGAGGAGATTAGACTGTAGTAAAGATACACTGTATTGGTGACTCGTCAAACTCATGCATTATTTAAGACACTTAAACTAAAAGCAAAATAAAATAAAGTAAATAAAAAGCAATAAAGATAAACAAACTATCTAAAAAACAACAAAGAAAATGAACAAACTAACTGAAAATAGCAAAGAAAAGCGATAAAGGCTCCTCCCACACTTAAATCGAACATTGTCCCCAATGTTTCGAAATAAGATAAGGGAAGAGTTACCTGACAACCTACTGCTGACCACTGGTGCCTTCGCCATCCTGAGGTGGACGACGGGATCAGGAACGACGACGGTCTCGCTGATCCATCCTGGCCTGTAAGGCATCCTGAGAAGTCCTCACCTCTCGAAGGTTACCCAAAATGGAACCTTGAGTGGCTTCGATGAGTGCCATATGTTGATGGTGGTATTGTTGCTGACGGGCTTGCGTATTTGTAATCGTAAGCAGGGATTGTAAAACAGTATCATAAGATCTATCTGTCCTCCACTGCGATTCTTGAATGAAGCTCATGTTATCCGCCAGTTGTTGTTGGATGGTAGAGAGTAGGTCATCACGCCTTTGCTCTCTAGCCATGTGGTCACGCCACATCTCTTATGTAATATAAAATCCAGGAGCAGAACCTACAAAAGAAGAAGAAGATGGTGCGGTGTGTGGTGGTGATGGGTGATGGGGGGACACATCAGGTACGGGAGATCTCTCTCTCCGATCATATTCTTCATCAGTGTCATGTCCCGCCTCATCAGGAACATTAGGAGGAAGAGGACCTAAAACAGGTGGAGCATCTAAAACGTAGGTCCAATTCCTTTCATCTCGTACATCTGTACGTCTAGTGCATGGTAAAACAACAGATGGGATAGCTACACCATGAACCATAAGAACATAACCTCCTTCTCTCCTTAATAGGCACAATTTCATGTCTCTCAGAAATTTTAGGTTTATTGTGCGAGGAGGTAAGGGATCTAGGGTAGCTATCTCATTGTTCAGGTTAAGCGCCCGAGCAAGAGACGTAATCAGTCCTTCGAAAACAATCGGTCCTGCTTTATTTAAAGTTAAAGTCATATGAGCGAGCATGAACGGGACCGAGTTAATTCGTCTATTTGTGAGGCTTCTTTGCAAAAATAGAAGCTCTCTAGCATTTACCTTATTTGGATTCTCCTGGCCAAAAATAGTACATGCCAACAGATATCTAAAGACTCTGATGGCCGGGTTATGGATAGTCGAGGCAAGAATTCCTTCAAAAGAATTTATGGAAGTGTTTGACAATCTCTGCCAGAAGGAAAACACCTCGACTGACCAATCTGAATCCAAAGGGGCCTCACAAATAGCACCGTCCCCATGAGGGATTCCTAACAAGCCTGCTAGTTCGTCGGTACTGAATTCATATTCAACAGCAAACATTCTAAATCGGACAATACCAACTGTGCTAGCAGTGTTAGGATTGACAATGTAGATTAAAGAACTTAAAAACACGATTGTCAATCGCTCATAGGTAGGTTCTTTGTTTGAAAAGATACTATGCAAACCTAAATTATCTAGTAAATAAAATATGCTATGGTAGATACCTAAAGTGTAGAGACAATTTTCATCAACATACCTTGTCGGGAGGATCTCCCAATTTTGCAACCGTTCGATGCTCTTCCTTTGCCTATCTCCCGATTTCCCTCCTCGAAGAATGAATCCATTAAACTCCATTGTGTAGCTCTTGTAATGAGACGAAGAAGATGAAATGGGTTGTGAAAAGGTTGGATTTTTATGAAATCCGACGGATGAAAATGAAAATGGAAATCGGGAAAATGATTTGTATGGTGTGAGGATGAGAAAGGTGTGAGCTTTTTGTGGGTTCAAGGACGTTTTTGCAAGGTGGAAAAATGGGTTTTGAAGGTTGTAAGGTGTAAAAATGGTGAAGAAAGGGAGTCTGCCCCGAGCTTACACAAACGCTGTGGCGGGCGCCACAGGGTCTATGGCGGGCGCCACAAGGCAAAATTCGGCTGGGCCGGATTTTGGTCCTTTGGTTTGGGCTTCTCGTTGTCTTTTGGTTTGGGGGGTCCGGATAGCGTTTGTCTTGTAATTCCTATTGACATAAGGCTTGCATAATTTTTATAAAAAATAAAATTTAAAACATTAGACTAAAAATAAATAAACAACTAAAATAAAAATGTAAATAAAATAAACAAATATAAAACACACACATATATATATATATATATATATATATATATATATATATATATATATATATATATATATATATATATATATATATATATATATATATATATATATATATATATATATATATATATATATATATATATATATATATATATATATATATATATATTATATATATATATATATATATATATATATATATATATATATATATATATATATATATATATATATAATATATATATATATATATATATATATATATATATATAACATAGAAATATCAATGTGCTGACATAATAAAATATCCCAAATGCAATGATATAAAATAAGGTATGTAAATGCGAGAAATATAAGCATAAAAAGAGATAAAATAAAATGAAATGGTAAGATCATATAGTAGGGGGTTTGTCTTCTTGAGTAGATCCACGGAGCATGGCTACCTCCTGCTAAGCTCTTCGATCTCCTGGTATAAACAGTCGGCCTCGGTAGCGTGAGTGAGATCAGATACTCCCATCTGTAAGGTGAGGTCAGCCACCTCCTGTCTAAGCTCTGCGATCTCTCTACGATATTCTGCAATCTGGGTGCGGATGTCTGGGGTCTACAATGATAAATTATTAGAGAATACAGTGATCCTGGGAGAAGGTGGTGTAGGCGTATACTCAACAATAGGTGGTGATCTCGGCTCCTCGATAGTCTCTCCTTGGCCCTCCAGAGCATAACTCTAGTTCGTTGGATCATGCACACTAGTCATCATAGGATCAGGTAGTGTAAAATAATGAATCGCCTCGCTGTCGACTAGCAATCTGAACTGTCATGGGTGGAAAGAGGCTCTGCTCATCAACCCTCTGGTCAAACAAAAGTCGATATCCATGGTAGTGTACCCGCAATAGGTCCGGAGATGTAACAACTTGCGAGATAGACCTAAAGCGATAGCAATCTGTGTGATGATACCTCCTACATGGATGACTCCTTCGGTCGATCTGGAGACACCGCTGATGCCACATAACAGAAAGTTCCCACATGCTACTAGGCGAGACTGGGATGCACAAAATAGTAAGAAGATCTCCTCTTCACTCAGTAATGTCTCAGCATCCGGTTTTCCTAGGAAGGAATGTGCCAGTATCATCTGAAAGTATCTAAAAGCAGGGTTATGTATAGCCTGGGACAACTGCGTTGAAGGATCCTGGCTCCCTCCACCTGATATATCACTCCATAACTTTTCCACCTCCTTACCCAGAAAGTATCCCATAGGTGTCTCGGGGATAGCGTCAGGAGTGGTCTGGAAACCCAATAGGTCACCGAACTCTTTCTGGCTGAAAGAGTACTCAACTCCAAAGAGCCTGAAAGAAGCATACCCATCCGGTCCAGAGTACGGGTCATAATCAAATGAACTGAGGAACTCCAATGTCAAGTTCCTGTAGGTGTTACTCAGGTCGTCAGCGAACTCGTCCCAATGAAGCTGGTGGCTCAGAAATCGGATACTCGGCTCGATACCTAGTGCCTCCATGCTGTGCTGATATGGATAACGTGTAGGCGCCATAGGGCGCTGATAAAGAGAAATGTAGCGCTCTCTCTGAGCGTCATCTCTATAGGCTACATGCATATCGTCGAAATCCTGCATCCCGTGAAAGTTAGAAAGGGATCCTGAAAATACAAACCATTCAAATATTTAGTCTTGGTGAAAATAAAAATAAAATAAAATAAAATAAAATAAATGCGAAAAAGTAAAATGAAAAACCATGGGTTGCCTCCCACGCAGCGCTTGTTTAACGTTATTAGCTTGACGATTGGAAGTTATACACCTGTAGTAGTAGGAATCGGTGGATCAATCAGTGTGTGGCTTGAGTAGTATGCTGGAATGTCTCCTCCTTCGTAGAGCTTCAGTCTTTGTCCATTTACAATGAATGGACTACAGGTTTCATTCTTGATTTCTACGGCTCCGGATCTCAGAATCTTGGATACTTCGAAAGGGCCAGTCCATCTTGAGCGTAGCTTCCCAGGGAAGAGTCGTAACCTAGAGTTGAAAAGGAGAACATGATCGCCTATATTGAAGTTTTTCTTTACTATTCTTTTGTCGTGCCAGGCTTTTGTTCTCTCTTTGTATATTTTTGCATTCTCGTAGGCGGATTGCCTAAGTTCTTCTAGTTGGTGAATGTCAAGGATACACTTTTCTCCAGCGGCCAGGTAGTCTAAATTCAAGGTTTTAATGGCCCAATAGGCCTTATGCTCCAATTCGAACGGTAAGTGACAGGATTTTCCATAGACTAGTTGGTAGGGAGTTGTTCCTATAGGGGTTTTGAAAGCGGTTCTATAGGCCCATAATGCTTCTTGAAGCTTCTGAGACCAGTCTCTCCTAGATATTGAAACTGTTTTCTCTAGGATTTGTTTTATCTCCCTATTGGATACTTCTACTTGGCCACTAGTCTGTGGGTGGTATGGTGTTGCTACTCTATGCCTAACTCCATATTTTCTTAAAAGTTTGTCAAATATTCTCGATATGAAGTGTGATCCTCCATCGCTTATGACTAAACGTGGTGTTCCAAATCTAGGGAATATATAGTTTTTAAACAGTTTAATCACAACCCTAGTATTGTTTATGGGTGCAGCTATAGCTTCAATCCACTTAGATACGTAGTCTACAGCTACTAAGATATACCTGTTTCCTAAGGATGGTGGGAAAGGTCCCATGAAATCTATACCCCATACGTCGAAGAGTTCTACTTCCTGAATGTTTCTTAGAGGCATTTCGTCACGCCTTGAAATGTTTCCAGTGCGTTGGCATCTATCACATTTGACAATGCAAGCATAAACATCACGCCACATGGTAGGCCAAAATAGGCCAGCTTGAAGAATCTTGGCGTATGTCGTAGAGGTGCTCGCATGTCCACCATAGGGTGCAGAATGACAATGCTCGATGATACTTTTTACCTCCTCTTCTGGAACGCAACGGCAAAAAATGCCATCTTTACCCCTTTTGAAAAGGAGCGGTTCGTCCTAATAATAGTTTCTCACATCGTGGAAGAATTTCTTCTTGCGGTGGTAGTCAAGATCAGGGGGTACGATATCAGCAGCTAGGTAATTAACAAAGTCTGCATACCATGGTACGTTACTAAGGATTTTTGGAAGTGCCCATGAGTGCCTAGGTTATCATCTTCAATGGTTTCTAGTCTGACTATCAGTCTATCATAGGAAAAATCATCGTTTATGGGTACTAAGTCTGGTTTTAGGTGTTCTAGCCTAGAAAGGTGATCGGCTACTATATTTTCAGTGCCTTTTTTTATCTCTTATATCTAAATCAAACTCTTGTAGTAATAGAATCCATCGGAGTAACCTGGGCTTGGCATCTTTTTTACTTAATAGGTAACGAATGGCAGCATGATCAGTGTAAACTATAATTTTTGCTCCTACTAGATAAGATCTAAATTTGTCTATAGCGAAAACTACAACGAGTAATTCTTTTTCAGTTGTTGCGTAGTTAAGTTGGGCAGCGTCTAAGGTTCTACTGGCATAATAAATGGCATGTAATTTTTTATCTTTCCTTTGTCCTAGAACGGCTCCAACCGCATAATCACTAGCATCGCACATTATCTCAAAAGGTTCTGACCAATCAGGTGGTTTCATAATGGGTGCTGATACTAATGCTTGCTTTAAAAGATTAAATGCGTCATTACATTTTTCATCAAAAATGAATTCGTAATCTTTCATTAAAAGTCCAGTTAAAGGTTTAGTTATTTTGGAGAAGTCCTTAATAAAACGCCGGTAGAATCCAGCGTGTCCAAGAAAGCTTCGGACTTCTCTGATAGTTTTGGGTGGTTTTAGGTTTTCTATAACTTCTATTTTAGCTCTATCTACCTCTATACCTTTTTCGGAAACTATATGTCCTAAAACAATTCCTTCGGTCACCATGAAATGACACTTTTCCCAATTTAGCACGAGGTTCACCTCCACGCATCTCTCCAGGATTTTCTCAAGGTTAGCAAGACAATTGTGGAAATCAAATCCGCAAACCGATAAATCATCCATAAACACTTCCATGATACCATCTAGGTAATCTGCAAATATTGACATTATGCAGCATTGGAAAGTGGCTGGGGCATTACAGAGGCCGAATGGCATTCGTCTGTAGGCAAAAGTTCCATAAGGGCATGTAAAGGTAGTTTTTTCTTGATCTTCGGGGTGGATAGGCATTTTAAAGAATCCTGAGTATCCATCTAGATAACAGAAGTAAGGGTGTCTGGCTAGACGCTCCAACATTTGGTCTATAAATGGTAAAGGGAAATTATCCTTCCTGGTTGCTTTATTTAATTTTCTATAATCTATACACATCCGCCATCCTCCTTCTAATCGTTTGGCTACGTGTTCGCCTTTATCGTTTTGCACTACTGTGATGCCTCCCTTTTTAGGTACTACATGCACAGGGCTCACCCACTTACTATCCGAGATCTGATAGATTATACCTACCTCAAGTAACTTAAGAACTTCCTTTTTAACAACATCACTCATTATAGGGTTTATTCTTCTCTGATGTTCTCTGGAGGGTTTTGAATCTTCTTCGAGCGAAATCCGATGCATGCATACGGACGGGCTTATACCTTTCAGGTCAGAGATATTATATCCTAAGGCTGAGGGATATCTTCGTAAAACGTCTAAAAGTTGGTTCGTTTCCTCTTGGCTCAAGGTAGCACTGACTATAACTGGACGATTCATCTCTTCATCGAGGAACTCATATCTCAGATTCTTAGGCAGTTCCTTAAGTTCTAAGGTTGGTTTCTCAGGGCATGGCATAGGATCTGGGGTAAGGGATAAACATTCGTAAAGGTTATCATCGATGTAGGATTTTCTAAAGTCATCATCTTCCATTATGGGGGTTAATGGTAACTTAATTGTTTTAATGATTTCTTCTTGTTTTAATTCCCTAACGCATTCATCAATGATATCTAAGGCATAACATGCGTCTCCCATCACAGGTGCCATAAGAAATTTCGAAAGTATAAATTCTATTTTCTCGTCACCTACCTCAAAGGTCAACTTTCCTCTCTTGACATCTATTATGGCTCATGCATTTGATAAGAATGGTCTACCTAGAAGGATTGGTATATCATTATCTTCTTTGATGTCCATGACAACAAAATCAGTAGGGATAAATAACTGACCTATCCTAACAGGAACATCTTCTAAAATGCCTATCAGATACTTAACAGATATATCGGCTAACTGAAGTGACATCTTAGTAGGTTGCAATTCTCCTAAGTTTAACCTCTCACAAACTGCTAAAGGCATTAAGCTCACACTAGCTCCTAAGTCTAGAAAAGCTTTTTCGATGACATTACTCCCCAAAAGACAAGGAATGGAGAAATTTCCAGGATCTTTATCTTTTTTGGCTAATTTATTCTCGGAAATGGAATTACATTCCAAGGGCTTCGGATCGTCTAGTCTACGTTTATTGTTAAGGATGTCTTTGAGAAACTTTGCATAAGAAGGTATTTGGGTGATGGCTTCTGTGAAAGAAATTTCTACATGAAGTTTTTCTATAACTTTAATAAATTTCTGATACTGGTTATTGATCTGGGTTTGTTTGAGTCTTTGCGGATATGGTATAGGTGGTTTATATGGAGGGGGTGGTACATAAGTTTTATCTTTAGGTTCTTCTCCTTTTTCTTGACCTTCCTGGTTTTCAGATTCCTCTGGTTCTTTTACTTCGTCCGGGGGTTTGGTATATTCCTTAGAAGTTTTGGGTTCACTCAATCTTGGGTTTGGTGGCTCATCATAAGCGTTCCCACTTTGTAGGGTAATGGCATTGGCTTGTCCTCTCGGATTCTGTTGAGGTTGTCCAAGGAACTGTTCTCCAGGTGTAGTTTGGGGGGCTTGGTTTAAAGCTACCTGGGAGATCTGGGTTTTAAGCATCTTGGTCTGAGTAACTATTTGGTCAACCTTGGTTCCTAACAGGGTAATTAGTTCATTAATGTTAATGTTTTGGTTCATGAACTCTTTGTTTTGTTGGGTTTGAGTAGTGATAAAATTTTCCATAATTTTCTCAAGGCTCGGCTTTGGTGGTACAAGTTGCATAGGTTGATTTGATCTTGGGGCTTGGTAACCTGATTGTCTCGGAGGTGCATTATTTTGGATTGGGTTATTGTTTTTATAGGAGAAGTTCGGATGACTCCTCCATCCAGGGTTATAGGTATTCGAATATGGGTTCCCTTGGGTGTAGTTCACTTGCTCAGAGTGGGTTTCGTTCAATAAACTGCATTTTGCAGATTGGTGTCCTTTGGTTCCACATATTTCACAATCCGACGAAACTGCGGCTACAGTATTCGGGTTTATGCACATATGCTCGACCTTAAGGGCTAATGCATCCATTTTAGCTTGCATCATGTCTATAGAGCTTAGTTCATGCACTCCTCCTTGGGCTTCCTTCTTCTCAACTGTCGCTCGTTCGACTCCCCATGATTGACGGTTTTGAGCCATATCTTCAATGAGGGCACTAGCTTCAGGATAAGGTTTGTTCATCAGAGCACCGCCTGCGGCAGCGTCGATGGTCATCTTAGTGTTATAGTGAAGTCCATTATAGAAGGTTTGAATGATTAACCAATTTTCTAAACCATGATGTGGGCATGCTCTTAACAACTCTTTATATCTCTCCCAAGCTTCAAACAGCGATTCTCCTTGGTTTTGGGTAAATCTAGTTATATGGTTTCGAAGAACGGCGGTCTTACTCGGGGGAAAGTATCTAGCAAGGAATACTCTTCTAAGGTTATCCCAAGTCGTAATGGAATTGGGTGGAAGGGAATCTAACCATGATAGGGCTTTATCTCTGAGGGAAAAAGGGAATAATCTTAAACGGATCGCCTCAGGAGAAGCTCCATTGGTTTTAAAAGTGTCTGCTAATTGAAGAAATATTTTTAAATGTTGGTTTGGGTTCTCAGTAGCGAGACCTGCGAATTGTCTCTGTTGCACTAGTTGCAACAGGGATGGTTTACGTTCGAAATTATTGGCTGGGATGGTTGGGTTTACTATACTAGAACTAGGTTCTTCGTTGGATGGTTGGGCGAAGTCCTTAAGAGGTGTTTGGTTTTGATCTTCGGCCATAGCTTTCCTAATTCTATGAAAGAATAAACTTGCGCGAGCGTAACGTTCAGGTTCCGCTAGAGGGTATACTAAACTTCCGGTGCTGCGAGTTCTTCGCATTGACCGACGGGAAATAACCTAAGTCTAAACGATATAACAACAGGGAAATGAAATTTGACGAAATTGGTCCCCGGCAACTGCACCAAAAACTTGATGCGTGCTTTTCGCAAGTATACGAACGCGTCAGAGTAATATAAAAGATTGTCGAATCCACAGAGACCAAGTGTCAATCTATCGTTATCTATTGTTATGGTATTTATCAAAGGTAACCAAAATAGGGGTTTTTAGAGTGTGCAATGAAAAGTAAAGTATTAAATAAAGTTCGATTGATAAAGACAGGCTCGAATATAATTCACGTAATCAGTTAATAATCCAAGTACTTGCTAATAGAATTACTTATGGGCAGTGTTTCCTACTTTGAAAAGAACTAATTTAATGGGAACTGTCGCTTTCGCGTATTCAGAACCGAGTTGTACTCCCTAATCAAACCCTCTTATTGTCACTTATAAAAAGGCGCGCATTGCGTTAGAGTAGTAAACCTATTTTTAAGAAATATAGTATCTTGACTCAGTTGAAAAGTATTTTAACCTGGATTTCTTAACTAAAAGAGGTTCTCACGAACCAGACTCTAAACTTATAAACGCGTCCGAAAATAGTTTTAAAATCTCTTTTCTTCTTAAGCTAAAAACTCCTAATGAACTAAACAAAGCGCTTTCGCTGTTTTTGAAGTAGTTAAAAACAATTAAGTTTAAAAAGACGCTGGACGACTTTTGATCTTACCCAACGGAAATTAAGTGCGGGAAAACTTAAGTTGAAAGTTAAAATAGCCCTTAAGTGTTTCTACGAACAATTGTACGGATTATCGGTTCAGTTACGATCCTTACATTCTAACCTTTATAGATTTAGTTAGACATGGTAAAATAAAGGTGCATTAATTTAAATAAAAGTAGTGCGAGTGCGGAAAGTAAATCAAAGTAGTGTGAGTGCGGAAATAAATAAAATAAAGCGAGTGCGGGAAATAAATAAAATAAAGCGAGTGCGGGAAAATAAATAAAATAAAGCGAGTGCGAGAAATAAATAAAGTAAAGCTAGTGCGAGAAATAAATAAAGTAAAGCGAGTGCGGGAAAATAAATAAAGTAAAGCGAGTGCGAGAAATAAATAAAGTAAAGGCAGTGCGAGAAATAAATGAAGTAAAGTGCGAGTGCGGGAAAATAAAATAGATAATAGCAAAGTAATAAAAACCTGCTCCAATCGGAGGGTTGAATAAAATGCAAAGCGGAAATGAAAATGGAGGCAGGATTAACTTCCTTCCGAAGTGCTCCAAACTTGATTTTAGACTCAATCACAAAAACTCGATTACACAATCGTGGTAACACCCCAATGCGAAGCGATTACCACTTTAAAATACTGAATATATGCCTAAGTGAAACAAATTTTGCTCTGAGTTTTCCTCTGTTCTATGTTTGGATGATTAAACAATTGAATTCGAGTCTATATTTATAGGCAAGCAAAATGATGGAAATGACAAGGACGCCCTTCAGTTTGAATTTGGGAGGGAAAACTTTTCCTCTTGTAGCGCCCGCCACAAGGCCATGGCGCCCTCCACAAGGCCAATCTGTGGCGCCTTAGTGGAAGTAGTGGGGAACGTGGCAGTTGAGGGAAGTTGAGCTAGGACACATCATGGCAGGGTCTATGGCGCCAGCCACAGTGGGAGCCATAAGTACAAAATGCTGAATTTTAGGGTTTTTAACTCTTTTTCACTCCTTTTCTCGATCGGGGCTCCAATTAAAGTAAAAACCTGAAAACAAAGAGAAACATAGTAATTGCACAACAAAATAACAAAAAAACCACTAAAATGCATGCGAAATCGGAGTCGAAAATACGGTGAATTTCAGTGTCATCACTTGCTTCAATTCTTGTTTGATCTTGCTCCAATAGCTTGCAGAAGTGGATTAGGAACGGAAAGAAGCTTTGGATCCTGGAGTTTTTGAATCTCCAAACAATGAGATTCAAACTCAATTTTCAAGTGAAGGTGAAACCAACAACCTCATCTATATGAGTAACAGGATCATACAACAAAGTCGACAAAGAAAATCCAAACAATCGGAGTACAACAATGAATCCCATCCAACAAGCCTGGAGGTGATTCTCAACATGCACATCAAAGATACAAGCTAAGACAAACGGCCTCCCGGAATGAGAGTCTTCAAGTACCGACACTGGTCTATCAACAGGTCACATTCTGAACATTCTGGCAAAAGAGTGATCTTCTCCTTCAGTTGTCGTCTAAGCTCTACCACTTCTCCTCCAAGGTGGTTCTCTGATGCCTGTCTCAAGTCTACTTCCTTCTCCAACTGGATGTCTTTATCTCTGAGTTGCTTCTCCAAGTCTCTGATCTTCTTCTGATAGCTGGCCTCAACCCTCTGCAGCCTCAAGCACTCCCGGTGTTCTGCATCTAACATGCTCTCCATCTCCTCGTAGGATCTCTTCTTGTTTCTCAGTCTGCTAGCATCTTCTTCTCGCACTCCTCTGAGTTGATGAGCCAAATTCAACCTATCAGCTTTGGCTTTGTACAGCTCCATCTGGGTATCTTGCTCCTTCCCTCTCAAACGGCGATTCTCCATCAGGGCTTGCTTGTAGTGCTCCGTAGGCACACTCTCAGCAAGGATCAAAGGTGGTTGCTCCTGCAACGGCTCCATCCTATCGTAGGGTAACAACAAAGTTTCTACTCTCTCCTTGACCCAATCAGTGTAATCATGCATAGCAACGGCAAACTTATTCCCTAAGACAGATCCATCCTTCACACCGATAGACTTCCAAGCTTTCCCTATATGCTCCAATCTAGCCGGGTCACGCTGCTTCTCAAAATACACACTTTCAGCTACCTCAGCCTCAAGTGGTCTTCCCTTCATCACAAACCCCAACTGGCGAAGAGAAAGAACCGGGTTGTAATTGATGCAACCCCTAGTCCCTACGAGTGGCACATTACGGAATCCTCCACAGCTCATAATGACGTTACGCACATCCATCCGGTAAGATTGCCACCTGATATCATAGGAGGTAAGAGACATAACCCTCTGAGTCCACTTATGCATGCTCTGAGCATCCACAAAAGGTCCACTGACTGGCAGAAGAGACAAGAACCATCTGAGCAAAAGTGGGAGACAACACCTGATAGCCCCACCCTTACCATGCCTACTGTGAATAGCATAGTAAGTGTCAGCTAATAGAGTAGGAACTGGATTTCCTCCAATGAAAATACTGACTGCAGCATAGTCAACAAAATTGGGCATATTCGGAAACAGGACGATCCCATAGATCATGACGGCCAACTGAGCATGAAAGGCTTCCCAACTTCCCTTCTCTGCTTCTTCTCTAGCTACCCTCAACAGAAACTTCAAAGGCAATCCTACAACATCCCCACTGGACTTCCAACTATCACTGACTTCCTTGATACCCAAATGGAGAGCTCTGGCAACAACTCTGAAATCAACCTCCTTGGGCACATCCAAGAAAGGAACCTGATACCGGACCGGGACACTCAGCAGAATGGAGTACTCCTCAAGAGTAGGCGCCAACTGATAATCTTGAAAGGTGAAACAATGAAGCTCTGGGTCGTAGAACTGTAGAAGAGTCTGCAACGGCACCGGATCGACTACCATCTTCAACAGGGTCAGAATATCTCCATACTGGTCAACAAACCCCTTCTGGTTACCACTGGTCATAAGGTTGCTCAACTCAATCAGAGACGTCAAAGGTTCACGGTGAAAGCTGTAGGAACAAGTCTTCCGCTTCAACTCTGGGACTGTTGCCATCTCTATCAGTGAACAAGCTCTGGAATGTACCTGAGAAATGATATGCATGCAGGGATTAGCCTTTTTTTTTCTTTCCTTTTCTCTTTTTTTTTTTTTTTTTTTGCGTATTTTTTTTGAAAATAAACATGTTATGATGCAAATGATGCAGACAAGACTGGTTGGCTGTGTCTCTCAGAACACAGGATCAAAACTTCGGCTTGAACTTGGAACCACAAATTCATCTGAAACCCAAAGTCATCTGAGACCCCAAAATTCTGAACCAATAGTCACCAACAGGATCACAAGTCACCAACAAGTCACCAACAAGTCACCAACAAGTACCTGTACCTGTAATAATGATCATCCCCTCCCCACTCACGGGTGTCGTCTAGGCCAGGGTAAGGTCGAGAGAAACGCAGCATAAATAACCTTTCGCAGAACATCATCATATACACACCCGAAGTATGTAACGATAATGTCCCACCAGGGTCTGAACTGCTCGTGATATCAATGTTCCGCTAAGTGGCGCAATACCACCCGCTTCCCATGAATCACTCTATTCCTAAGTATCCTAGATTTCACTCATAGCCTGGGTATTGGGCCTTTTACCTCATGTAACTCCCACCCCAACAGAGAGAAACAGACAACCAGCCAGCCAGGTGAACAGATGAATATGAATGCAAACATTAATGCAAACATAAATGCAAACAATAAATAAATGAATGCAATAAATAACAGCAAACAGCAACCAAAACCCTAACCTAGAGAGCGCTAGGAGAGACTCGCTTAGGGAAGATGGACCAGCACAGGTCAACTTCTCTATTTTCCCCAACAGAGTCGCCAGCTGTCGCATCACGCGAAAAACCGGCGGGAAAACAAGAACAACAGAGCCGCCACCGTGCGTTATTTATCCCAAAAGAGGGAAAGGAAACGCTCAGAGTAAACCTGGAAAAAAGCATGGTCTCGCGACCAAAGAGAATGGGATCGGGAGTCGGTTATGCGAAGGGAAGGTATTAGCACCCCTACGCATCCGTCGTACTCGACGGGATCCACGCACAATAGGAAGGAAAAATGGTTGCTAAAACACTGCTCAAACACACACACACACTGGCTGAAAGAGACACAAGAAAACAAGACTGAAACTGACTCGGCAGGATATCGCATCCTGGGCCTACTTAGTCTATCAGGCATAGACATCAGAGTCGAAGTAGTTCGGACTGGGGAAACGACACATGCTCGCTAAGGTATCGCACCTTATGCATACGTATCTCCTCGGACGAGTGAAGAATCAGAGCATTCGTAGCTCGGCTGACACACACACAAACCAACACAGGCAAAGGCAAACGTGGAGCCTGAATGCCAATCACTGGACTTACATCAGCATCCGAACCAAAACACACACCAAGGGGCAAACGTGGAGCCTGAATGCCAATCACTGGACTTACATCAGCATCCGAACCAACAAACCCACACTGGAACCCAAATGCCACTCGATGGACTTACATCGGCTTCCAAGCACACAACAAGACAAAACAAAGACACAGGCGCCCGGAGAGATCAGCTCATCTCCTGCCTACGTACCTCATCTGGTATGAGGATCAGGGCGACGTAGTTCCCCTACGGAGGGATACAGGACTAGCCTAACCAGATAACAGAGGGAGACACAACTAGGGAGACTACGACTCGAGCCTAGATGTTATCATGCAAAATCATCCCTAAGTTAAGGTTTCTAGCTAACTGGCACAGGGAGCCAGCCTATCCTAATCATGACTTGCACAGGAAGCAAGCCACACACACACTTAACTTGCACAGGGAGCAAGCCAAGCAAAACCTAACTTGCACAGGAAGCAAGTCTAAACTAAACCTAACTTGCACAGGAAGCAAGTCAAACAAACATACAAGCACAGGTAGCACACACTATATACAAACAAGGGCTCACACAAGGGTTAGGTTTTAGTCGAGGGGTCATATCAACCTCAACAAACAAACCTCTGGAACTGGGTAGATGTTGCTCTTAACCTTGACATTGAGAGCCAAGGTGAAGCAGATGAAGGGTGAGTGAAGATGAGACTTCACAGCTCTTATCCCTGGCCTGGGAGAGCTTAAGACAAGAATGTGTGGGTTCAGAAAGTGGGAACCCTTCTACACATTTGATACTGACTCAACTGTACAATTGTACAAGATCTTGGGTTTGTATCTGCAATGCATCAACACAGTGGTGTGAGCAAAGCAGATGACACACAGAATAGCAGGGGATAGGTTGCTTATCCCTTGGGTTCTGCCAATTGCCTCTTCACTTAGGAGGACTTTGGATATGTACAGGGACAAGATTTAAACATACACAAACATTGCCTCTTAAGGAGGACTTCAGACAGTTGCCTGGCCAAGTAACAGGCTAGGTCTTCCAGACTACATGAAGATTAGAAATATACCTCAATGCAAATTGCTTATATAAGCAAAGCAAAGCAAAAGTTCACGAGGAACTGAGCAACTAAAAGCACCTGAAATAGTCAAGCAGACACTAGTATACAACTTCAAACAAAGCAAAAAGAAACAGACATCAACAGTTAATTAGAGGCAAATGGATGTGCAAGGCACAAGGCTTAAGGCATGTGAGCCAAGCCACCTACAAAACAAACAAGTTAAACAATGATATTCAAGCAAGTTCAATCAAAAGAATTGGTCTCATTGGTCATTTGTTGGTCAACCTGAAAACATGAGCTCAAATGTAAGTAACAAGACCACTAGGGCAAGCCTAGGGTGAAAAATGAATGAGAAAGCCAAAACAGAAAGCAATGCCCAATCAAAATCAAATTCAAACATTTAGGAAGCAAACCCAATTGGTTTCATGTTTATATCATGCATCATCATCATTTCATGAACAATTTAGGTCAAGGCATGGCATTTAGAAGCTCATAGGAGTCAACAGCAAGACTTGCATCAAAAGTAATCTCAAACATTTCCAAAAATCACCAAATAAATCATGGTCAATCACAACCCACAGCATGGTAAGCATGTCAAATTTCATCTCATTTGGACAAGAGGAAGGCAGTCAATGAAAATCAGAAAGTCAAAGCAATTTTGAACATGCTCAAAGAAGTCAACCAAACATGCATCAACTTAGAAAAATCATAAGTCAGAGATGGTGTATGATAAATGAATGGGACTAAAACCATGGCAAATCTTAGGATGTCTAGTTATATCATGTAAAATTTCATGTCCATCTAATAAAGTATGAGAATTTCACAAATGAAATGGCAACATGCATCACATAAGGTCAACATTTTGGTCAAACAGAGGAGAAAATCTCAAACAAATGGAAAAGGGCACAAATAATTCCAAGACAAATCATGTGCAAACTAGACATACAAGAGTAGGTTTATGCAAAAATTCACATCAATTGGAGGTCAAGAAGCATGGCTATGAAAATCATGAAGTTGGACATCAATGGTGTGACACAAATTGTCACACCCTAATTCAAAAATTCACAACTCACAATCCAAATAAGATAAATTCACAAACTCTACACCAAAATCACCATGAGTATGTCTAGTTTAAGCACAAAAAATTTGGGAGCCATTGGATAAAGTATCACCATTTCACAAATGTTTTGGCAAAAGGTACAAAATATGAGCACATGTCACAAACCCTAATACCAATTAAAATTCACTCATCCAAAAAATCAGCAAAAATCATGATAAAAAAGTAGAGATCCAGATGAACACAATGCAAAAATTCCCATGAGATTTGGAATTAAAATGGATGAGATATGATTTTTCAAGGTTGGAGTTCAAAAAATGGAATTAAAATGAAAAATAACAATGTAATTCAATGGGACATGTGCCTCGAATGGCAATTTTGTAATTCCAGAGTCACTTATCCTAAACACTGCCGTTTTGGCCACGGAAATGAAATAATCCTATTGGTTGATGGACCAACAGTGCCATGCATACGTACAAGCAGAAAAATCTGGGCATGGCTTATGAAACCTAGGGTTCATGAAGAACAGCAACAACGTTCATCACCTTCAATCGAGCTCAACAAAAAAATTTCCCAGAAATCAAAATTGGCTACACAGAAATGATCATCAAAGCATGGCAAACACGAATCCATCATCAATTTCCATTAAAACACAGTACACATCATGAATCGAGCAAGAATGAAAAACATCATCAAACTTCATTTCAGCATAACTCGAGCAATAATCAACCATTTTAAAAAGTAAAACCATCACAAAGCTCAGCATGGAGAGATCTTTCTAAAACATGTATTGATTTGATGAAATAATGAGATCAAAATTTACCAGTTTTGAAGAACAGTTGGGATTCAGTTGCTATCTTGTGTATTTGGCTTGAAACAGATGCTTTAAAACCCTCCTAATGACGAATGATGAAGATGGTTTAGCTCAAAGAAGCTTGCTCTTGCTCGACACCAGTTCTGCCATGGAAGATGCTTTGAAGAACAACTGAGCAAAGGCTGGTTACAGATGTGGAATAGAGGTTGAAACAAGCTCACAATGGTGTATGGATGTTGAATCAACAAAGCTGACTCGTGGTCTTTGGAGTATTTTGCAGATTTTGAGAATGGTAAGAAAATGGATTTTGAGAGAGTGAGTGAATTCTCTGTTTCTAATGGTGGCTGCTAGGGTTTGTTTCAGAGATAAAATGATGAATATATACCTGTTTAATGGTACTGATCAAGGTTCATGAAAATGTGGAATGGAGTTGGTGAAAAGTGTACTTTTTGCCAATTTTCAAGCAAGTTGGGGAAGGGTGTGTGTACTGCACGAAAATGGGCCTCCAACAAGTCTCAAATGTCATTTCTGAACATATTCCAATGGCCAAAGTGATTACAAATGGTTATTTTAAAAGGTCAAAATTTCACTTCACTTGAAATTAATTTAAGTAAGTCAAAAAATGCCATTTTGATCTATGACGTTTTGGTGAGTGATGGTTACATTTTTGGAAAGAGGAGGTCAAATGTGACTTGTTGGAAAAAACCCCACCAAATTTGGCCAAATGGTTTGAGAGATATGGCCTTTTGAAGTTCAAAAATTTCTGAGAATGATTCGATCATAACTTACCAACCATACATGGGAATTGAGTGTTCTTGGAATTTTTGGAAATGGGAGAACAAGATCTTCAACTTTCATGTTGGGCAAAAATTCATTTGAAGCTTGTATCATGATGTAAGTTTGAGGATCAAGACTTTCCATTTTTGGCAGGTTTCAATTACAGGTCCAGTTTCTATTTTTGGAAATTTCTGATCTGGCTTCAAATTCTTCCATGATGGTGTTTGACATGATATATGAGGCCCATTTGGACATGAATAAGCTCTCTCAAACCAAATCCCATCATCAAAACCATAAAATCAATCACAGTTGACCAAGTTTGACTTTTTAGGGTTTCTGACTGACTGTGCATTGAATGATGACTTCTGAACATCCAATCCTTGACCAAAACACTTCAAATGGATCCCCAAGTCATGTGAACATGTTGGACCAACCCTAGGGCCTTGGCTCCTTGAGAAATGCACTTGCTTGCTTGACTGACTGATCTCCTGACCAGTTTGACCTAATTCTCTTGATTGGCTTGCACTTGAGGCAAATAGGACAATGCAATGTTATGCAGTGGACCATGTTATGTTATGACCTAATATGAGAATGTATGTACAATGATAGATGCAAATTTGAGGTGCTACAGCTGCCCCTATTCAATCAGTTGGGAACCCGAATGGATGAGAGCAACGGCTGTCAGACTTTCAGGGTAAACAGGGATTGAATACCAAGAACCGTAGAAATTTGCACTCTGCCGGATATGATACAAGAAGAACCACGTCATTTACTGATGACGCCTGCAATTGACAACTTCAGAAAAGCAAAACCATTTACCGATGGTTAGAAACTGGTAACTTGATATTTACCGATATCAACTTCAGCAAGACCATTTACCGATGGCTGCTGGGAAACAACTTCTGAAGTAAAAGGAAGCAAAACCATTTACCGATGGTGGCTTCAAAGAAACTTGACATTTACCGATATCAACTTCAACCCGACCATTTACCGATGGCTACTGCAACTGGGGATCCGCTATTTACCGATATCGAAGAAAACGGGGCCATTTACTGATGGCGGATAAAACTGGGCATTCAATATTTACCGATATCGAAGCATACAGGGCCATTTACCGATGGCGTCTCCACTTGGGGAGGAACAAAATCTTTGTGGTGTAATCAGACAAGATGTTTACCGACGACTTCTGGGGATCTTGATTTTATCAACAAGGAAACAAAGCATGACCAGACATTTACCGATGACTGGGATGAGACTCGACGTTTACCGACATCGAAAGATGATGTTTACCGACATCAAAACAAACGACCAGACATTTACCGATGACCAGGGAACACTTCACTAAGGGAAAAAACGAATATTTGCAACTGGAAACCAGTTAGGACGTTTACCGATGACTCTACTGGGGATTTAGCTGGGGATTATCAGACATTTACCGATGACTGCAGAAAAGACTCGATGTTTACCGACATCGAAAGATGATGCTTGCCGACATCAAAAAATGACCAGACATTTACTGATGACTGGGGAGAAAACCCGATGTTTACAGACACCGAAACAATGGTGTTTACCGACACCCAAAATGATGACCAGACATTTACTGATGACTGGGGAGAATACCCGATGTTTACAGACACCGAAACAATGGTGTTTACCGACACCAAACAAAGAAACACACGCGGGTGCTAGTATGACACTTACCGGTATCACAAGAACGACTTTTTAGATATGTCAAGGCAAGGTTGACCACTTGCTGGGGGTCTCACTGGGGAGAAACAAACTTTCTGTCACCAACGGGTGAGGTAATAAACCTTTGTGGGGATATCAAACCTGAATGCTGTCAAGAGCAACTGTAGCAGACTTGCTGTGCTGATGTTGAATGAAATGATCCACCTCTGCCGGGGATACGGTCTGGTGAGGTTAACACATGAATGCATATGTTTGAATTTTTCTATGGCGTAATGCTCCATATTGAATGGGAATGCTACGCAGTTTGAGGATGCAATGATCACTAAAATGCAAAAATGCAAAAATGATGAAAAACTCCGGCTGGGGAGCCAAAACTGATCGGGTACTCCAACTGTGCGGGGAGACTCTGCAAGGAGAGCAACGACTTCTCACTCATGTTGGAGAATAGCACTGCTGCTGGGGGAAGGTAAACTCCGCTGGGGATATCCTTCAGTCCACAGATAGGATAAATGCTGGAGATAAATTTCAATGAGTCTGCCTCACTCGGGAGGAAATCGGCAAATACAGGCCTGCTGGGGATAGGCAATCCTTAGATCTGTTGGGGAATAGAAGGCACTATCCACAGACGTCTCCGCAGGGGAACATAGCTCTGATAGCTTCCAAACTTGCTTGGGGAAAATATCTGCTGAGGAAACGTCCTCACAGATGCCAATCCTGAAAAACAGCACAACAAAATGCCCCCAGGGGATACATGGACAAGATACGCTCAAGTGTCCTCAACATTCAAAATGATTTTCAAATGTTTCATCATCCTGCAAGCTATTGTTTAGCCTTCATGTTTTTATATGCGATGCTTATCAAAAATTCGGACATTTTTGCAAACAAAACAGTAAAATAAAAACAAAGAGCCATTTATCTGAATAACGACTTTTATTGATTGAAAATGTGCCTGAAGAGGCAAATACATTGGGAGCAATTCCTAGGAAGAGGTAATTGCGCACAAAAGGAAAAATCTGTCCTAATGGCAATGTGAACACGGCATCCACTATTTCCCAATTCTGTTATAACTCACAGATCATCAGTTTTCCTCCCAACTCCTTGCTTTCTGAGAAGAATGACTGGACGGATCACATCTTTCGAGATGGCAGACGACAAAGCTTGATGAAGTACAGACAACTCAGACTGTAGTCTTCGCTTTAATCCCTCTTTTGGCTGGATCGCCCTTTCGGGTTTTCAATCCACCGGGATACCCATTTTTGCCTAAGCCGCCCTTGCGGGTTTTCGACTTACCGGGTGTACAAATTCTTTTCATTTTATCCCTAATTTTTGCCCGAACCTTTTCTTTCTGTTTTTTGGTTCGCCGGGATGCCCTTTTTTGCCTGGACTCTTTTTTTTTTTTTGTCCAGCGGGTCAATTTATGCGAAGTATTTTTTGACTACATCTGAGTTAACAGGAGACGGAAAATCTTCACCATCCATAGTTGTAAGCATCAAGGCTCCACCGGAGAATACCTTTTTCACAACATACGGACCTTCATAATTAGGAGTCCACTTGCCCCTGTTATCTGCACCGGGAGGGAGGATCTTCTTCAAAACTAGATCACCGATCTGATAGCTTCGAGGACGCACTTTCTGATCAAAGGCTCGCTTCATCCTTCGCTGATACAACTGTCCATGGCATACAGCTGCTAGCCGTCTCTCCTCGATAAGGCTCAACTCATTAAACCTTGTTCGAATCCACTCGGCTTCGTCCAGCTTGACATCCAATAAAACTCTCAGAGAAGGAATCTCCACTTCAACAGGTAAGACAACTTCCATACCATACACAAGGGAGTAAGGGGTTGCTCCGGTCGACGTACGTACTGAGGTACGGTACCCATGCAAAGCGAAAGGTAGCATCTCATGCCAATCCTTGTACGTAACGACCATCTTCTGCACAATTTTCTTGATATTCTTGTTTGCCGCTTCTACAGCACCATTCATCTTCGGTCTGTAAGGAGAAGAATTGTGATGTTCAATCTTGAAATCTTTACAAAGCTCTTTCATCATCTTGTTGTTGAGATTCGAACCATTGTCAGTGATGATTCTCTTAGGAACTCCATAACGACATATGATTTCTTTCTTGATGAACCGGGTAACCACTTGTTTGGTAACGTTAGCATAGGAAGCTGCTTCCACCCATTTGGTGAAATAGTCAATCGCTACCAAAATGAAGCGATGTCCATTCGAAGCAGTAGGCTCAATCTTCCCAATCATATCAATGCCCCACATGGCAAACGGCCAAGGCGAATTCATGACATTCAGAGGGCTTGGTGGTACATGCACCTTATCAGCATAGATTTGACACTTATGGCACTTCCGAGCATACTTGAAACAATCGGATTCCATAGTCATCCAGTAATAACCCGCTCTCAACAATTTCTTAGCCATTGCATGTCCGCCGGCATGAGTACCGAAGGAGCCTTCATGAACTTCCTGCATTAACATGTCCGCCTCGGGTCTGTCCACGCATCTGAGCAAGACCATGTCAAAGTTTCTCTTATACAACACATCATCCTGATTCAAATAGAAGCTTCCAGCTAGCCTTCTCAGGGTTTTCTTGTCATTCTTCGACGCACCTTCAGGATACTCCTGAGTCTTGAGGAAGTTCTTGATGTCATAATACCACGGCTTCTCATCAATCACCACAGACTCGGCTGCAAACACATACGCAGGCCTCTCAAGTCGATTCACCGCAACATGTGGCACATGATTCCACCAATGAACTTTGATCATAGACGACAAAGTAGCCAAGGCATCAGCCATTTGATTCTCATCCCGGGGGACATGATACAACTTCACCTTCTTGAAGAACGTCAGTATTCTTCTGGTGTAATCTCTATACGGAATCAAATGCGGCTGATTCGTATTCCAATCTCCATTGACTTGATTGATCACTAGAGCGGAATCTCCAAATATATCAAGAGTTTTGATCCTCAGATCAATGGCTTCTTCTATCCCCATGATACAAGCCTCATACTCAGCTTCGTTGTTGGTGACGTCAAACGTCAATCTGGCAGAAAAAGGTATATGAGCACCTTTAGGATTGATCAATACTGCCCCAACACCGTTACCGTTCATATTCACAGCCCCATCAAACATCAGTGTCCATTTGTCATCCGGATCCGGTCCTTCCTCGACAAGAGGCTCTTCGCAATCTTTCATCTTAAGATACATGATGTCTTCATCAGGGAATTCAAACATCATAGGCTGATAATCTTCAATCGGTTGCTCGGCGAGGTAGTCTGACAGAATACTACCTTTGATGGCCTTTTGTGACGTGTACTGAATATCATATTCTGTTAGAATCATCTGCCAACGAGCAACGCGTCCGGTGAGAGCCGGTTTCTCAAAGATGTACTTCACTGGATCCATCTTAGAAATCAATAAGGTAGTATGGTTCAACATATACTGCCTCAGTCGGCGAGCAGCCCAGGCCAAAGCACAGCAAGTTTTCTCGAGCAGTGAATATCTTGTTTCACAGTCGGTAAACTTTTTGCTAAGGTAGTATATGGCATGCTCTTTTCGACCAGACTCGTCATGCTGTCCCAATACACACCCCATCGAGTTCTCAGTCACTGACAGGTACATTATCAGAGGTCTCCCTGGAACTGGAGGTATAAGGATTGGAGGTTTCTGTAAATACTCTTTAATCTTGTCAAAAGCCTTCTGACAATCATCATTCCACTTGATCGCCTGATTCTTTCTGAGCAGTTTGAAAATTGGTTCACATGTGGCAGTTAGGTGAGATATGAACCTTGCAATGTAGTTCAACCTCCCTAAAAACCCACGGACTTGCTTCTCCGTTTTCGGTTCAGGCATCTCTTGAATAGCTTTGACTTTTGCTGGATCAACCTCAATCCCTTTCTCACTGACAATGAAGCCTAAAAGCTTCCCTGATCTCACCCCAAACGTACACTTGTTCGGATTCAACCTCAGCTTGAACTTTCTCAACCGATCAAACAGCTTCTGCAAATTAACCAAGTGCTCCTCTTCTGTCTGCGACTTCGCAATCATATCATCTACGTACACTTCAATTTCTTTGTGCATCATGTCATGAAAGAGAGTCGTCATTGCCCTCTGATAGGTAGCACCAGCATTCTTTAGCCCAAATGGCATCACCTTATAGCAGAACGTGCCCCAAGGTGTAATGAATGTCGTCTTTTCCATGTCCTCTGGCGCCATCTTGATCTGATTATACCCAGAGAAACCATCCATGAAAGAGAATACCGAGGATTGAGCCGTATTATCAACCAATACATCAATGTGAGGTAATGGGAAATCATCTTTCGGACTCGCTCTATTCAAATCCCGGTAATCGACACACATTCTGACTTTACCATCCTTCTTCGGCACAGGAACGATGTTGGCCACCCATGGGGGATAACTCGTAACAGCCAAAAAACCTGCATCCCACTGCTTCTGAACCTCTTCCTTGATCTTAGTTGCCATATCAGGACTCGTTCTACGAAGCTTCTGCTTGACCGAAGGACATCCTTCTCTAAGAGGTAATCGATGCACCACAATGTCTGTATCTAACCCAGGCATATCTTGATATGACCAGGCGAATATCTCCACATATTCTCTCAGCATCTCAATCAGCCTCCTCTTGACAGAGTCCTCTAAAGCAGCCCCAATCTTGATTTCTCTTTTGGCGTCCTCAGTACCCAAATTAACAACCTCCAACTCCTCCTGATGAGGTTGGATGACCCTTTCCTCCTGCTTCAGCAATCTGACCAATTCTGCAGGGAGTTCACAGTCTTCCTCACTCTCCTCTTCAGCTTGGTAGATGGGATTGTCGAAATCATACTGAGCCATAACAGAACTGTTCATAGTGAATGCCATAAGATCGCTTCTGCATGTTTAATGCTTTGTTTTAGAAAAAGAGTTCAATAAAGTCACAAAAAACAAAAACATTGCCATTTTTATTGTTTTTGAAAAAGGATGAAAACAAAAAATAGAAAGACAGGGATCACAAAGTTTGATTGCAAAAAATGTCCTTCATTAATGATAATCATTAAAACATGATGAGGCCCTACAATGAATCACTACGCCTTGGGCAGATCGTAGGATTTTCATGCAAAATGAAAAAACAACAGAAAATTACTCTGTCAGAAGAGTAACTTGAACCACTTCTTCAGCCGTCCAGTTGTTGATAGACCCCCCTGGTGCACACGGGCGAACCCAGTTGTCCAGATCACAATCACTGTCACAGTCTTCACTACCGGTTGCAGAGACGTCGCCATGATTCATCAGCCCAGCGCTGGTAAAAGTACTCGGACCCGCTTGACCATTCTGCTCTGCTTGGAGAGGCTCGTAACCAACGCCAAATTTGTCTTCTTTGACAGGCAAGTCCACCATCTTGCCCCAGCCTTCAGCTTTGCCAGAATCAACAACCTCCTTAGCCTGCTTGTAAGAAGTAATTGAAGCACCTGGCTTCCTCTGCTCAGCGTACGCCACTTTCTCAAGAGCCACAGTCTCAAACGCCTGACATAAGGTTTCGTGGATCTCGCCATCCACCTCAACATACTTGAACGAGGATAGATGACTCACCAGAATCTCTTCTTCACCGCACACAGTCACAATCTGACCGTTCCAGACATACTTGAGTTTTTGATGGAGAGTCGACGAGACTGCCCCTGCTGCATGAATCCATGGACGCCCCAATAAACAACTATAGGCGGGCTGGATGTCCATAACATAGAAGATGATATCGAATACCTCAGGACCTATCTTCACAGGCAAGGTAACTTCCCCACACACAGAACGTTTGGATCCGTCGAAAGCACGAACGATCAGGTCACTGGGAGTAAGCACAAACCCTTCCACATCAATCTTCTTCAGAATCTGCTTAGGCAGCACATTCAGCGACGACCCGGTGTCTACCAATACGTGAGACAACACTGCCCCCTTGCACTCCATGGTGATGTGCAAGGCTTTGTTATGGTTCCGCCCTTCAGGCGGTAAGTCCAGGTTGGTGAATCCTACACCATGCCTGGTGCTCACATTGGCCATCACACCCTCCAGTTGATTGACAGAAATCTCCTGAGGCACGTAAGCCAGATTCAACATCTTCAGCAAGGCATTACGGTGTGCCTCAGAGCACAACAACAGTGAAAGTATAGAAATCTTGGACGGAGTTTGATTCAACTGATCTACAATCTTGTAGTCACTCTTCTTGATTATCTTCATAAACTCCTCCACGTCCTTCTCAAATGTCCCCTCGGGCGCTTCCTTCTGGACAGGTTCTTCCTCAACCACAGCTTGCTTACCCTTTGCTTTGGCGAGAGCCTCAGCATTATTGTCCCTCAAAGGCTGCGGTGCGAACAGACGACCGCTTCTGGTAAAACCTCCTGGACCCCCTACATTATCCACAGCCGGACCAACAGTTGCAGGAACTCTATTCGGTAAACCAATTGTCACTGGAGTTTGATTCACTGGTCTCGTCTGACTTTCAGCCCTTCTGTAACTGCGGTGAGCATTATCATACTTCCACGGCACGGCTCTACTATTCTCAACAGCCCTTCTTCCAGACGCGGCGATAGTAGTTGGAGCACTGATGGTTACAGGCACGGAAATGGTAACTGGGGTACCATTTGTTGCAGGTGCACTAACGACCCTTTGTCCACGTCCTTCAGACGGTTTAAAGTAAATGGTGATAGTTGACACTGTTCCACGATCTTTTACAGCCCTACTGAATTGCAAACAACCCTCATCCATCATACCCTGGATACCGGCCCTTAACTGGTCGCAACCATTCTCAGATTCTGCACAGCCCAAACAATCCTCATCACAGCCCGAGTAGACACCCCCATTCAGCAGACGGCCCTTCACAACTAGCAGAGAAGTCTGAACATCATCAACATTAACAACCAGATCTTCAGCTTCTTTCCCCTCAATATTGTTCACTCTATGCCCACCATGCTGAGGCATAGGGTTGTTTACGACGTTAGGCACTGGAGCGAAGTTGATCGCTTTGGCATCGATCAAATCTTGGACCTTGTGCTGGAGAGCCCGACACTTCTCAGTATGATGCCCTGGTGCCCCAGAGTGAAAGTCACAACGGACGTTGGCGTCGTACCCAGGAGGCAATACTGTAGGCGGAGCCATTGTACGCAACTCAACCATCCCCAACCTGAGTAGTTCGGGCAGCAGTTCGGCGTACGACATGGGTAGCGAATCAAAACGTCGATCAGGCATCCTTTGTCTGGGCTGATACGGACGTTGCTGTTGTTGTTGTGTTGCGGTTGTTGAACTCTTTGTTGTTGTTGTTGACGAGGTTGAGGTGCCGGAATGGTCACTGCAGCAACCTGACAGCGTTGACTTCTGTTCTGATCTCTGCGGTATTGAACAGCATTAGTTTCACCCTCTCTTCGACGAGGTGCCCCAGCAAACGGCTTCTTAGAAGAAGAGGAACCAGCATCTTGGATCTTCCCAGTTTTAATCAAGCTCTCAGTCCTCTCTCCACAAATGACAACATCAGAAAAACTACCGAATGGGCAGCTCCCCATCCGGTCCATAAACACACCCTGAAGAGTGCCGATAAACATATCTGTCAACTCCCTCTCCAGCATAGGGGGTTGAACTCTAGCAGCCAGTTCACGCCACCTCTGGGCGTACTCCTTGAAGCTCTCATTGGATTTCTGACATAGACTCTGCAGCTGAGTCCGGCTAGGCGCCATGTCCATGTTATGTTTATATTGCCTCAAGAAGGCCTCACCCAGATCCCTCCAGCATCGGATCGAATCTCTCTTTAATTCCATGTACCAGTCCAAAGAAGCCCCAGATAGACTATCTTGGAAAAAATACATCCACATCTTTTCATCATCGGTATACGCAGAGATTTTTCGATAATAAGCCTGCACATGGGTGCGAGGGCAAGAAGTACCGTTGTATTTATCGAAGGACGGTGCTTTGAACTTGTAAGGGATTCTCAAACCTTCCACCAACCCCATATTGGTAACATCAAAACCGAGAGAATTCTGACATTCCATAGCTCTAATTTCTCAGCAAGGGCATCAACTTTACGATCCCTCTCATCAACCCTTCCCAAAACGTCTTCGTCTTCACTGAGCAGAGTGAACATATCCTCTTGTCTGTCAACAATCGGAGCAGGATTACGGGCCGGGGCACGGACTGCTCTGGCATTAGCGGCATCTGGAGCAATAGGTTGACCGTTGATTCGAATACCCCCCAACTCATCACCTACAGCATAGTTGTTGATGGGTACAGCAGCAGCAACATTATTATCATTGACCGGGCCTCCCTCTGGCGGAGCATGGTTGACCGGTGGAATTGCAGCCTCTTGTCTCTGAACCATGGCTCGAAGTTCTTCTTGACCTTGTGCAACCCCTTGCATCATATTCATAAACTGGGCCATGTTAGCCTTCATCTCAGCCAACTCAGCTTGAACTTGATCCATACCTCTCTGTTGATTCAGTCTTGTTGAGTAGCGGTGCGGACGTTGATCAGCTATCCTGCCTGAACAGGAACCAAGAGTGAGAAGTCACGACCAAGAACACCTGTTATGCAAAATGATATGAGTATGGTGCTAATGATGCGTATGATGCACATGATATGTTCATTCCTCAGGCATTCAAAGAGCCTGAGTCATCCTCAAAAGATGGCAACCTGCAGCAAGAACAACATAGAAGCACAGAAACAACATACACAAGAGTGATGAGTACAAGGTGAAACCAACAACCTCATCTATATGAGTAACAGGATCATACAACAAAGTCGACAAAGAAAATCCAAACAATCGGAGTACAACAATGAATCCCATCCAACAAGCCTGGAGGTGATTCTCAACATACATATCAAAGATACAAGCTAAGACAAACGGCCTCCCGGAATGAGAGTCTTCAAGTACTGACACTGGTCTATCAACAGGTCACATTCTGAACATTCTGGCAAAAGAGTGATCTTCTCCTTCAGTTGTCGTCTAAGCTCTACCACTTCTCCTCCAAGGTGGTTCTCTGATGCCTGTCTCAAGTCTACTTCCTTCTCAACTGGATGTCTTTATCTCTGAGTTGCTTCTCCAAGTCTCTGATCTTCTTCTGATAGCTGGCCTCAACCCTCTGCAGCCTCAAGCACTCCCGGTGTTCTGCATCTAACATGCTCTCCATCTCCTCGTAGGATCTCTTCTTGCTTCTCAGTCTGCTAGCATCTTCTTCTCGCACTCCTCTGAGTTGATGAGCCAAATTCAACCTATCAGCTTTGGCTTTGTACAACTCCATCTGGGTATCTTGCTCCTTCCCTCTCAAACGGCGATTCTCCATCAGGGCTTGCTTGTAGTGCTCCGCAGGCACACTCTCAGCAAGGATCAAAGGTGGTTGCTCCTGCAACGGCTCCATCCTATCGTAGGGTAACAACAAAGTTTCTACTCTCTCCTTGACCCAATCAGTGTAATCAGGCATAGCAACGGCAAACTTCTTCCCTAAGACAGATCCATCCTTCACACCAATAGACTTCCAAGCTTCCCTATATGCTCCAATCTAGCCGGGTCACTCTGCTTCTCAAATACACACTTTCAGCTACCTCAGCCTCAAGTGGTCTTCCCTTCATCACAAACCCCAACTGGCGAAGAGAAAGAACCGGGTTGTAATTGATGCAACCCCTAGTCCCTACGAGTGGCACATTACGGAATCCTCCACAGCTCATAATGACGTTACGCACATCCATCCGGTAAGATTGCCACCTGATATCATAGGAGGTAAGAGACATAACCCTCTGAGTCCACTTATGCATGCTCTGAGCATCCACAAAAGGTCCACTGACTGGCAGAGAGACAAGAACCATCTGAGCAAAAGCGGGAGACAACACCTGATAGCCCCACCCTTACCATGCCTACTGTGAATAGCATAGTAAGTGTCAGCTAATAGAGTAGGAACTGGATTTCCTCCAATGAAAATACTGACTGCAGCATAGTCAACAAAATTGGGCATATTCGGAAACAGGACGATCCCATAGATCATGACGGCCAACTGAGCATGAAAGGCTTCCCAACTTCCCTTCTCTGCTTCTTCTCTAGCTACCCTCAACAGAAACTTCAAAGGCAATCCTACAACATCCCCACTGGACTTCCAACTATCACTGACTTCCTTGATACCCAAATGGAGAGCTCTGGCAACAACTCTGAAATCAACCTCCTTGGGCACATCCAAGAAAGGAACCTGATACCGGACCGGGACACTCAGCAGAATGGAGTACTCCTCAAGAGTAGGCGCCAACTGATAATCTTGAAAGGTGAAACAATGAAGCTCTGGGTCGTAGAACTGTAGAAGAGTCTGCAACGGCACCGGATCGACTACCATCTTCAACAGGGTCAGAATATCTCCATACTGGTCAACAAACCCCTTCTGGTTACCACTGGTCATAAGGTTGCTCAACTCAATCAGAGACGTCAAAGGTTCACGGTGAAAGCTGTAGGAACAAGTCTTCCGCTTCAACTCTGGGACTGTTGCCATCTCTATCAGTGAACAAGCTCTGGAATGTACCTGAGAAATGATATGCATGCAGGGATTAGCCTTTTTTTTTTCTTTCTTTTCTTTTTTTTTCTTTTTTTTTGCGTATTTTTTTTGAAAATAAACATGTTATGATGCAAATGATGCAGACAAGACTGGTTGGCTGTGTCTCTCAGAACACAGGATCAAAACTTCGGCTTGAACTTGGAACCACAAATTCATCTGAAACCCAAAGTCATCTGAGACCCCAAAATTCTGAACCAATAGTCACCAACAGGATCACAAGTCACCAACAAGTCACCAACAAGTCACCAACAAGTACCTGTACCTGTAATAATGATCATCCCTCCCCACTCACGGGTGTCGTCTAGGCCAGGGTAAGGTCGAGAGAAACGCAGCATAAATAACCTTTCGCAGAACATCATCATATACACACCCGAAGTATGTAACGATAATGTCCCACCAGGGTCTGAACTGCTCGTGATATCAATGTTCCGCTAAGTGGCGCAATACCACCCGCTTCCCATGAATCACTCTATTCCTAAGTATCCTAGATTTCACTCATAGCCTGGGTATTGGGCCTTTTACCTCATGTAACTCCCACCCCAACAGAGAGAAACAGACAACCAGCCAGCCAGGTGAACAGATGAATATGAATGCAAACATTAATGCAAACATAAATGCAAACAATAAATAAATGAATGCAATAAATAACAGCAAACAGCAACCAAAACCCTAACCTAGAGAGCGCTAGGAGAGACTCGCTTAGGGAAGATGGACCAACACAGGTCAACTTCTCTATTTCCCCAGCAGAGTCGCCAGCTGTCGCATCACGCGAAAAACCGGCGGGAAAACAAGAACAACAGAGCCGCCACCGTGCGTTATTTATCCCAAAAGAGGGAAAGGAAACGCTCAGAGTAAACCTGGAAAAAAGCATGGTCTCGCGACCAAAGAGAATGGGATCGGGAGTCGGTTATGCGAAGGGAAGGTATTAGCACCCCTACGCATCCGTCGTACTCGACGGGATCCACGCACAATAGGAAGGAAAATGGTTGCTAAAACACTGCTCAAACACACACACACACTGGCTGAAAGAGACACAAGAAAACAAGACTGAAACTGACTCGGCAGGATATCGCATCCTGGGCCTACTTAGTCTATCAGGCATAGACATCAGAGTCGAAGTAGTTCGGACTGGGGAAACGACACATGCTCGCTAGGTATCGCACCTATGCATACGTATCTCCTCGGACGAGTGAAGAATCAGAGCATTCGTAGCTCGGCTGACACACACACAAACCAACACAGGCAAAGGCAAACGTGGAGCCTGAATGCCAATCACTGGACTTACATCAGCATCCGAACCAAAACACACACCAAGGGGCAAACGTGGAGCCTGAATGCCAATCACTGGACTTACATCAGCATCCGAACCAACAAACCCACACTGGAACCCAAATGCCACTCGATGGACTTACATCGGCTTCCAAGCACACAACAAGACAAAACAAAGACACAGGCGCCCGGAGAGATCAGCTCATCTCCTGCCTACGTACCTCATCTGGTATGAGGATCAGGGCGACGTAGTTCCCCTACGGAGGGATACAGGACTAGCCTAACCAGATAACAGAGGGAGACACAACTAGGGAGACTACGACTCGAGCCTAGATGTTATCATGCAAAATCATCCCTAAGTTAAGGTTTCTAGCTAACTGGCACAGGGAGCCAGCCTATCCTAATCATGACTTGCACAGGAAGCAAGCCACACACACACTTAACTTGCACAGGGAGCAAGCCAAGCAAAACCTAACTTGCACAGGAAGCAAGTCTAAACTAAACCTAACTTGCACAGGAAGCAAGTCAAACAAACATACAAGCACAGGTAGCACACACTATATACAAACAAGGGCTCACACAAGGGTTAGGTTTTAGTCGAGGGGTCATATCAACCTCAACAAACAAACCTCTGGAACTGGGTAGATGTTGCTCTTAACCTTGACATTGAGAGCCAAGGTGAAGCAGATGAAGGGTGAGTGAAGATGAGACTTCACAGCTCTTATCCCTGGCCTGGGAGAGCTTAAGACAAGAATGTGTGGGTTCAGAAAGTGGGAACCCTTCTACACATTTGATACTGACTCAACTGTACAATTGTACAAGATCTTGGGTTTGTATCTGCAATGCATCAACACAGTGGTGTGAGCAAAGCAGATGACACACAGAATAGCAGGGGATAGGTTGCTTATCCCTTGGGTTCTGCCAATTGCCTCTTCACTTAGGAGGACTTTGGATATGTACAGGGACAAGATTTAAACATACACAAACATTGCCTCTTAAGGAGGACTTCAGACAGTTGCCTGGCCAAGTAACAGGCTAGGTCTTCCAGACTACATGAAGATTAGAAATATACCTCAATGCAAATTGCTTATATAAGCAAAGCAAAGCAAAAGTTCACGAGGAACTGAGCAACTAAAAGCACCTGAAATAGTCAAGCAGACATTAGTATACAACTTCAAACAAAGCAAAAAGAAACAGACATCAACAGTTAATTAGAGGCAAATGGATGTGCAAGGCACAAGGATTAAGGCATGTGAGCCAAGCCACCTACAAAACAAACAAGTTAAACAATGATATTCAAGCAAGTTCAATCAAAAGAATTGGTCTCATTGGTCATTTGTTGGTCAACCTGAAAACATGAGCTCAAATGTAAGTAACAAGACCACTAGGGCAAGCCTAGGGTGAAAAATGAATGAGAAAGCCAAAACAGAAAGCAATGCCCAATCAAAATCAAATTCAAACATTTAGGAAGCAAACCCAATTGGTTTCATGTTTATATCATGCATCATCATCATTTCATGAACAATTTAGGTCAAGGCATGGCATTTAGAAGCTCATAGGAGTCAACAGCAAGACTTGCATCAAAAGTAATCTCAAACATTTCCAAAAATCACCAAATAAATCATGGTCAATCACAAACCACAGCATGGTAAGCATGTCAAATTTCATCTCATTTGGACAAGAGGAAGGCAGTCAATGAAAATCAGAAAGTCAAAGCAATTTTGAACATGCTCAAAGAAGTCAACCAAACATGCATCAACTTAGAAAAATCATAAGTCAGAGATGGTGTATGATAAATGAATGGGACTAAAACCATGGCAAAGCTTAGGATGTCTAGTTATCTCATGTAAAATTTCATGTCCATCTAATAAAGTATGAGAATTTCACAAATGAAATGGCAACATGCATCACATAAGGTCAACATTTTGGTCAAACAGGGGAGAAAATCTCAAACAAATGGAAAAGGGCACAAATAATTCCAAGAAAAATCATGTGCAAAGTAGACATACAAGAGTAGGTTTATGCAAAAATTCACATCAATTGGAGGTCAAGAAGCATGGCTATGAAAATCATGAAGTTGGACATCAATGGTGTGACACAAATTGTCACACCCTAATTCAAAAATTCACAACTCACAATCCAGATAAGATAAATTCACAAACTCTACACCAAAATCACCATGAGTGTGTCTAGTTTAAGCACAAAAAATTTGGGAGCCATTGGATAAAGTATCACCATTTCACAAATGTTTTGGCAAAAGGTACAAAATATGAGCACATGTCACAAACCCTAATACCAATTAAAATTCACTCATCCAAAAAATCAGCAAAAATCATGATAAAAAAGTAGAGATCCAGATGAACACAATGCAAAAATTCCCATGAGATTTGGAATTAAAATGGATGAGATATGATTTTTCAAGGTTGGAGTTCAAAAAATGGAATTAAAATGAAAATAACAATGTAATTCAATGGGACATGTGCCTCGAATGGCAATTTTGTAATTCCAGAGTCACTTATCCTAAACACTGCCGTTTTGGCCACGGAAATGAAATAATCCTATTGGTTGATGGACCAACAGTGCCATGCATACGTACAAGCAGAAAAATCTGGGCATGGCTTATGAAACCTAGGGTTCATGAAGAACAGCAACAACGTTCATCACCTTCAATCGAGCTCAACAAAAAATTTCCCAGAAATCAAAATTGGCTACACAGAAATGATCATCAAAGCATGGCAAACACGAATCCATCATCAATTTCCATTAAAACACAGTACACATCATGAATCGAGCAAGAATGAAAAACATCATCAAACTTCATTTCAGCATAACTCGAGCAATAATCAACCATTTTAAAAAGTAAAACCATCACAAAGCTCAGCATGGAGAGATCTTTCTAAAACATGTATTGATTTGATGAAATAATGAGATCAAAATTTTACCAGTTTTGAAGAACAGTTGGGATTCAGTTGCTATCTTGTGTATTTGGCTTGAAACAGATGCTTTAAAACCCTCCTAATGACGAATGATGAAGATGGTTTAGCTCAAAGAAGCTTGCTCTTGCTCGACACCAGTTCTGCCATGGAAGATGCTTTGAAGAACAACTGAGCAAAGGCTGGTTACAGATGTGGAATAGAGGTTGAAACAAGCTCACAATGGTGTATGGATGTTGAATCAACAAAGCTGACTCGTGGTCTTTGGAGTATTTTGCAGATTTTGAGAATGGTAAGAAAATGGATTTTTGAGAGAGTGAGTGAATTCTCTGTTTCTAATGGTGGCTGCTAGGGTTTGTTTCAGAGATAAAATGATGAATATATACCCTGTTTAATGGTACTGATCAAGGTTCATGAAAATGTGGAATGGAGTTGGTGAAAAGTGTACTTTTTGCCAATTTTCAAGCAAGTTGGGGATGGGTGTGTGTACTGCACGAAAATGGGCCTCCAACAAGTCTCAAATGTCATTTCTGAACATATTCCAATGGCCAAAGTGATTACAAATGGTTATTTTAAAAGGTCAAAATTTCACTTCACTTGAAATTAATTCAAGTAAGTCAAAAAATGCCATTTTGATCTATGACGTTTTGGTGAGTGATGGTTACATTTTTGGAAAGAGGAGGTCAAATGTGACTTGTTGGAAAAAACCCCACCAAATTTGGCCAAATGGTTTGAGAGATATGGCCTTTTGAAGTTCAAAAATTTCTGAGAATGATTCGATCATAACTTGCCAACCATACATGGGAATTGAGTGTTCTTGGACTTTTTGGAAATGGGAGAACAAGATCTTCAACTTTCATGTTGGGCAAAAATTCATTTGAAGCTTGTATCATGATGTAAGTTTGAGGATCAAGACTTTCCATTTTTGGCAGGTTTCAATTACAGGTCCAGTTTCTATTTTTGGAAATTTCTGATCTGGCTTCAAATTCTTCCATGATGGTGTTTGACATGATATATGAGGCCCATTTGGACATGAATAAGCTCTCTCAAACCAAATCCCATCATCAAAACCATAAAATCAATCACAGTTGACCAAGTTTGACTTTTTAGGGTTTCTGACTGACTGTGCATTGAATGATGACTTCTGAACATCCAATCCTTGACCAAAACACTTCAAATGGATCCCCAAGTCATGTGAACATGTTGGACCAACCCTAGGGCCTTGGCTCCTTGAGAAATGCACTTGCTTGCTTGACTGACTGATCTCCTGACTAGTTTGACCTAATTCTCTTGATTGGCTTGCACTTGAGGCAAATAGGACAATGCAATGTTATGCAGTGGACCATGTTATGTTATGACCTAATATGAGAATGTATGTACAATGATAGGTGCAAATTTGAGGTGCTACACCTAGTAAACCTCATCCTAAATGAATGAGTTAGGACTCTTTGGAAACCTTAGATCAAGAGGAACAACTATTATGTTGAACACCTTTCTGTTTGGAACTTGGGTCATGGTTAATTTTGAGGTGGAAGTTTTGAAATTTCAACATGTTGAAAAATTTTCTAAGTGTCAAGTCATATACTTCAATGTTCCACCTTGCTAAACATTTTATGTGAGCTCCAAAAGAGAACAGTGCCTTTATAACAGTTGTAGCTCTTTCAAAGACCTTCAAAATGGTCACAAATTTGAAATCATTTCGATTTATAATGAAAGAGTTATGCATTTTTGAAGTTGAGGAAAATCACTTGTTCAATGGTATTGGTCCAAAATGACCTATAACGTATCCTCGTATCACATGCTCATAAAAGTTGATTTAGCTCTTACTTAAAACATCAAAGTTGAATTAGACATATTCAATTTGATTGTGAAACTTGGAAATATTTCATCTCATAAAAATTGAGCAAGTTATGGCTTCGGGAAGTTGACTTTCAAATTAGGGTTTAGACAAAATGACCTATAATGTTTCAACATAGAAATTGACTTTCCAAGCAAAATAGCTCTAGACCTCAAAATGAAAGTTGTTTGGAATGTCATTCATAGTAACTTTTCTCTTGGAATAATTTTCATATGATGCAAATTGTAGGAGATAGGGTCTAGGGAGACCCAGTTTTGATCAGATGAATTCATCTGGCCAACCCCCATCAACCAACTTACTAACTTGTAATTCTATTGAATTTTTAGGCTCATGGTAGATCATATATGCATAGGATGATTAAGTTTGAAGTCCCCCTTGAGAAATTTGATCAATTGGTGAAGAAGCTTATTGAAGAAGTTACTTAAGATACTTAGACAAACTAGGGTTTCCAAGGCAAACCAACTCCAAACTCTTGAAGAATGCTTGATCAAAATAACATGTAGAGATCATTGGGACTCATATATGATGGTTAGTGACATTGTGGATCATTCCTTGGTTGTGCTCTTAGCCATGAGGGTCTCAAACCCTATATGTGAACTTGATAGATCGATGGTGATCATGCCTACCTACAAAAGAGTTAGGCAAATACAAAGACATATTTTTGGTATTTTGGTTAGTGAAATGATAATATACAAGTATGATACAATCACATTGTGCTTGGCGATATCTCCCAAAACAAACCCAATGAAAAAGGGGGTAAGAAGGATACCAAGGTATGATCCCAATGCTAATGCATATGATGAGATTGCATAAGGGATCTTAGGGTCAAAATTAGGGTCTTACAGCTGCCCCTATTTAAGAACATTCTAATTGAGGAGGTGAAGGTTAAAATCTTCATATTGACTCAGTAGAATGGGCTTAAATAACAACATATAGAAACAAATTTTGGTCCCTAAGAGACCTCATGATGCATATGATATGAATGTAAAAGCAAATTCTTTGTGGGGAAATGTTGCCACAAAGGAAAAGAAAATCAGAGCGACCGAAAGTCCGTAGGAGCACAATGTATTTCGTAAGCAAAGCTCATCGGGGATACAGAAACTCTGAGGGGATAAAAAGATTATGCGTAGGTCAGGCTACGACTTAAAACTGCTGGGTGACTAGAGGAATTCCCTAAAAAATGGAAGGACTCATCCGGGGAAACAAAAAAATCTACAGGGGAAACGAGTAGATCAAGATAAAATTGAAGTACTCAAATCATGCAGGAAAAGCAATTTCACTGAAGAAATACGCACTCAACTCAACTGGGGAAGAAATAGACTTCAATGTAGGAGGAGCAGAAATTTATTATCCACTACCGGTTACTGGGTAAGGAGATAATAAAGATCTGACAGAGAGGACACCCATTATCGGTTAAGATGAACATATCAAGGATGACTCGCTGGGGACCGCCAGAAGGAAGTATTCATTACTAGTTACTGGGTAAGAATAGCCTTGCTGGGGAAAACTGCAGAAATAGGATTTACAACTACCAGTTACTGGGCAGAAGACCAAAGATGAGAATATCCATCACCGGTTAAAGTGAACATATCAAGGATAGACTCAAAGGAAAGAAAATTCGTCACCGGTTAAGATGAACATATCAAGGATAGACTTTCCTGGGGATGCCAATGAGGATATCCGTCATCGGTTAGGATGAACATATCAAGGATAAACCAACTGAACAAAAAGTAGGAATTACATCTATCGAATGCTGGATAGAATACCATCGAAGATAATATCCGTCACCGGTTAGGATGAACATATCAAAGATAGACTCTGGGAGGAGAGAAATAGGAATTACATCTATCAGTTACTGGATAGAATACCGAAGAAGAGAATATCCGTCACTGGTTAAAGTGATCATATCAAGGATAAACTCTGTAAGGGGGATGAAAAGCAGGAGCTACAACTACCGGTTACTGGGCATAAGACCGCAAAGAGAAGAAAACCCGTCATCGGTTAGGATGAACATATCAAGGATTAACTCTCTAGGGAACAAAATAGGGATTACAACTACCTTCTATTGGGTAGAATACTAAAGATGAGGGTATCTGTCATCGGTTAGGATGAACATATCAAGGATAAACTCAAACAGGGGAAGAAAATATCCGTCATCAGTTAGGATGAACATATCAAGGATATACTTCCTGGGGAAACATAAAAAATGAATCTGTTGGGGACTCCACTCGGGAGAAAACAGGGGTACTTTTTCCGGGTATTGGGCAAGAGGTAACAAACTGCAAACTAAGAATAATATGACCAGTTACTGGGTAATAAACTCTTAGGGGACCCAAAACATCTATCTAGGTAAGATCTATAAAGAAACGGTCAATCAAGACTCCATCCAATAAGGATACAACTCAAGGGGAGTGGTTCCATCCAGATAATCAATTGGGAAGGAAACTGAAATAATAATCGTCCACGAGGAAATAACTCCATGGGGAAAGGAGAAAGGTTAAAGTCTTTTTGCTTAAGGGGTTGAAACTCTATATTTGAAAAGAGGACAAACTCACCAAACTCGTATGGGGGTAAAGTACCACCATAACAGAGAATAAGAATCGCAAGAATGAGTCAACAAGTGCTATGATGCAATCATGAAATTATATGAGTGTATATGTATATGTATATGTATATATGATGATTATGCTGACAAAACAATCGCAAAGGATACAAGGGTGTCGCAGAATTGAATCATCGATACAATTCTCGGTCAATCCACAAAAGAGGGAAACAACTGCTGGAGAAAAGAGAGATCAACATCCCAAAGGCTCAAACCTAGCTGGGGAAAGAGGCGATCTGCTGAGGAAAACCGTTATCGAGTCTGCAGGGAATTTTTGGTCAGCACCATATCAAATGGGAGACAACCATGCAGAGGATAAACACAAATAGCTGCTCAGAAACCAGGAGGAAACTCCGACTGGGAGAAAATCTGATGGCGGCTGACGGGGAAACCAACGCTCTATCAAAATTATGCAAATTGCCGTAATGAAATGTTCACCCTCAGCTAGGGAACAAATACACCGCATAAGATTAATCAACCAACTCGGCTGACTACTTCACTGGGCAATAACGAGCATTAACCATCAGGAGAAATCAACAATCACCGAGTTACTGAACAATGTTGTCGGGGATGAAAGAGAAAATACGTCTACTGCTTGGGGAGAACCAATACTACTCCACACTTAGGGCTTACTACTTTCGAACCACTGTTGATATTCCTTTTAAATGAAATCGATTATTTAAAATTACTTCTTTTATATTTTTAAGAAAACATGTTTTCATTAAAACTTTAATTTTCAAAAATGATCATAATAAAATTTAAAATTATTTGGCTGAAATAAATAAGAGTAGAAACAATTGGATAAAAGCTCAGCTTTATTTAATATAATGGTAGTTTGTAAATGACAAGACTCCATAGATCTTTACAAAGTTGAAAATGGTAATTTTCATGGAAAAGGGTTACATTGAATACAAATGACCACTAATCCTTCCACCAACTCTTGATATCCACTATGCTCTTGGCCGCTACTGGGGATGATGGATCACCGTCGACCGTTGCTCAACAAAGTCTTCAAATCTGAAGATCAGTAGGATGCAATTACTTGCCATAATCCCTAATTTTTGCATAAATTTCCCCAAGATGGGGTACTCAATTTATCGGGATAATTCTTTTCTGTTTTATGTCTCTAACTTTTGCCTGGATCGCCCTTTCAGGTTTTCAATCCACCGAGACTCATTTTTGCCTAAGCCGCCCTTTCGGGTTTTCAACTTAGTGAGCTGTTCTTTTCTTTTTAGGCTAAGTATTTCTTGACTGCATATGCGTTCACAGAATGAGTGAACACTTCACCATCCATAGTTGTAAGAATTAAAGCACCGCCCGAGAAGGCTCTCTTAACAACATATGAGCCTTCATAATTAGGAGTCCATTTTCCCCCAGAATCTGGTTTGAATGACAATATCTTCTTGAGCACAAGGTCACCTTCTCTGAATACACGAGGTCTGGCCTTCTTATCAAAGGCTTTCTTCATTCTCTACTGATATAACTGACCATGACACATGGTAGTTAACCTCTTCTCTTCAATCAAATTCAGTTGGTCATACCTGGTCTGACACCATTCAGCCTCAGTCAACTTGGCTTTCATGAGCACACATAATGAAGGGATCTCAACCTTTGCGGGGAGTACTGCTTCCATGCCATAAACAAGTGAGAAAGGGGTTGCCCTTGTTGAAGTGTGTATGGATGTACGATACCCGTGCAAAGCAAATGGGAGCATCTCATGCCAATATTTATATGTCACAACCATCTTCTGAATAATATTCTTGATGTTCTTGTTTGCAGCTTCAACATCCCCATTCATCTTGGGTCTGTAGGAAGAAGAATTATGATGTACAATCTTGAAGTCTTTGCAAAGAGCTTCCACCATATTATTATTCAAGTTTGATCCATTATCAGTAATGATCTTGCATGGCACACCATAACGGCATATAATCTGATTCTTGAGAAACCTTACAACAACTTGCTTGGTTACATTCGCATACGATGCCGCTTCAACCCATTTTATGAAGTAATCAATTGCCACCAAAATGAAACGATGTACATTCGAAGCTTTGAGCTCAATCATGCCGATCATATCAATTCCCCACATGGAGAAGGGCCTTGGGGAGGAAATGACTTTCGACAGTGTCGAAGGGACATGAATCTTATCCGCATATATTTGACACTTATGGCATTTCTTCACAAACTTGCAATAGTCAGATTCCATTGTCATCCAATAGTAACCTGCTCGCAACATCTTCTTCGCCATTGCATGTCCATTGGAATGAGTACCAAAGGAACCTTCATGGACTTCAGTTATCAATAAGTCTACTTCGTGTTTATCCATGCATCTGAGCAAAACCATATCGAAGTTTCTCTTGTACAGCACATCACCATTCAGGTAGAAGTTGCCGGCTAATCTTCTCAAAGTCTTCTTATCTTTCAAAGATGCCCCAGACGGGTAAATCTAACTTTGTAGGAAACATTTGATGTCGTAATACCACAACTTCTCATCTTTGACCTCTTCAACTGCAAACACATGCGCTGGCCTATCTAGACACATCACAGTCAAATTGGGAACTTCATTCCAATACTTTACTACAATCATTGACGCCAACGTTACAAGAGCATCTGCCATCCGATTTTCATCTCGAGGGATATGATAAAACTCAACCTTGATAAAGAAAGTTGAAATCCTCCTCGCATAATCTCTATACGGTATCAAACCGGGTTGATTCGTCTCCCATTCACCTTTGATCTGATTCACCACCAAAGCTGAATCTCCAAAGACATCTAAATGCTTGATTCTGAGAACAATGGCGTCTTCAAGCCCCATAATGCAAGCTTCATATTCCTCCATATTGTTTGTACACTTGAAAGTCAATCTAGCTATAAATGAAAAGTGCGTGCCTTGAGGAGTAATGACTACTTCCCCAATGCCATTACCATACTAATTAACAGCTCCATCAAATACCATGCCCCAACGAGAACTAGGCTCTGGCCCTTCTTCAAGCAATGGTTCATCAAAATCTTTCATTTTCAAGTATAATATATCTTCATCTGGAAAATCATACTGCACTGACTGGTAATCTTCAATTGGTTGGTGAGCCAAATGGTCAGCCAAGACACTACCCTTAATAGCTTTTTGAGATCGGTATTCAATATCATACTCTGATAACAACATCTGCCAACGGGAAATCCTCCCAGTTAAAGAAGGTTTCTCAAATATATACTTGATTGAATCCATTTTGGATATCAACCAAGTGGTATGATTCAACATATACTGACGCAGACGCTTAGCAGCCCAAGCCAATGCACAACAAGTCTTCTCAAGCATAGAATACCGAGTCTCACAATCGGTGAACTTCTTACTGAGGTAGTAAATTTAAAATTCTTTCTTTCCAGTCTCATCTTATTGACCAAGAACACAACCTATACTGTCTTCAAGCACAGTCAAATACATGATCAATGGTCTTCCTTCAATAGGTGGAGACAGAATCGGAGGCTCAAGCAGATATTCCTTGATACTGTCAAAAGCTTTCTGGAAATCATCGGTCCACTTACAAGACTGATATTTCCGAAGAAGCTTGAATATAGGCGCACATGTGGCAGTTATGTGTGAAATGAATCTTGAGATATAATTCAAGCGGCTGATAAAACCTCTTACTTGCTTCTCAGTTTTGGGCGCAGACATCTCTTGTATTTCTTTGACCTTGGAGGGATCAACTTCAATACCCTGCTCGCTGACAATAAAGCCCAACAACTTACCAGAACGAACACCAAAAGTACACTTATTGGGATTCAAGCAGAGTTTATAGTTCCTCAAATGCTGGAATAGCTTCAACAAATGCTCAACGTGTTCCTCTTCATTAATTGATTTAGCAATCATATCATCAATATAGACTTCAATCTCTTTATGCATCATATCATGAAAAAGAGTAGTCATTGCTCTTTGGTAAGTTGCACCAGCATTCTTTAAACCGAAATGCATCACTCTATAACAGAATGTTCCCTGAGTGTAATGAATGTGGTTTTCTCCATATCTTCGGGTGCCATCTTGATATGATTATATCTGGAAAATCCGTCCATAAATGAAAAGACTTTGAATTTAGCAGTATTGTCTACCAACATATCAATGTGTGGCAGAGGGAAATCATCTTTCGGTCTGGCTTTATTCAAATCTCTATAATCAATGCACATATGGACTTTTCCATCCTTCTTCGGAACAAGCACAATATTAGCCACCCACTGCGGATACTCTACCGTCACAAGGAAACCGACATTAATATGCTTTTGCACTTCTTCTTTGATCTTCACTACCATATCAGGACGCGTTCTTCTCAACTTCTGCTTGACTGGCGGGCATTCTGGTTTCAATGGAAATCTATGCTCCACAATCTCAGAATCCAACCTAGGCATGTCTTGATAGGACCAGGAAAACACATCTGAATACTTTCGGAGAAGATCAATCAACCCCTTCTTAACCTCTGGGCACAGTCGAGCCCCAATCTTGACTTCCTTCACATCATCCTTGCAACCCAAGTTGAATAACTCAATCTGCTCTTCGAATGGCTGAATGGCTTTTCCTTCATGCTCAAGAAGATGAGACAATTCATCACTTACCTTTTCATCACTTTCCTCCTCGGCCTCAAACACGGGGAATTCAAAATTTGGCGGAGTAGGATAATTGTATTCAATGGGTTTAGAAACCAACCTGCATTATGATTTGATATTTTGATTTTAGAGAGGTGAATTTATGACCAAATATTATGCAGATGGACAATTATATTATTTTATTTATGTTTTTTGCAATTACCATTTTCAGAATAAAGCAAAAAGTAAAAACAAAACATCATAGATGTGGAAGAATAGAATTAAACTTTATTAATGATCAATTTGAAATGCCCAATAATGTTCACTTCTCCCTTAGGCATAGGAGAAATATTTTTGAAAACAAATAAAAGAAATTACTTAGATCGATGCATAATAATAGGAATATCAACAACAGTCCAATTGTTGCAAGCCTTTCCATGCGTCACAAAATTGGTGCAGTCTTCCTCTTCGTCATCCTCTAGCACAACCACTAAGTGTTGTTCATTTCCATGAATGAACCCTCCGCTGCGGAAGCTGAGTTGCATATCCTCTGATCTAACAGCTGACAATCCTTGCTGAAAACCCAGACCGATTCTATTCTTGTTATCGGCGACCTCTACCGTTCACCCCCACTGATCAATAGTTCCTTCTTTGACCATTTTCCTTGCATCTTTTAATGAGGACATAGGTGCCCCAACTCTCTTTTCAGAAGCAATAGATAAGGCTTGGAACGAAGTTCCACCTTCATCCTCGGCTTCAACATAAGAGAATGATGACAAGTGGCTAACCAACAGTGCCTTCTCCCCACCAACAATGACAAGTTTCCCATTCTTCACAAATTTGAGCATCTGATGCAATGTGGAGGTAACAACTCCTGCCACGTGGATCCATGGCCTTCCCAACAGACAACTGTAGGCCGGGTGGATATCCATTACTTAGAAAGTAGTTTTAAAATCACTCGGACCTATCTTCACGGAAGGTCCACTTCACCTATCACTGTCTTGCGCGAACCGTCGAAAGCCTTGACGATTACGCCACTGTATCTCATGGGCACTCATTAGTATGACAACTTTGACAATGTTGACTTTGGAAGTACATTCAACAAAGATCCAGTGTCAACAAGCACATTGGTTAAAGCGCCATCTTTGCAATTCATGGAGATATGCAAAGCTAAGTTATGATTCCTACCCTCCTCAGGGAGTTCTTCATCACAGAAACTGAGATTGCTGCAGGAAGTGATGTTAGCTACAATATGATCGAACTGACCCACCGTAACATCATGTTCCACAAACTCTTGCTCTAGAACTCTTTGTAGTGCTTCTCTATACGCTTCGGAATTCATTAACAATGATAGTACTAAAATCTTTGAGGGGGGTTTGGCGCAGCTGCTCCACCATATTGAACTCACTTTTCTTTATCAGCCTAAGCACTTAATCATCATTGTTAGTCTTCAAATTGATGGATTCACCAGACTGACGCTTTGAAGTACTAACCGAATCTACTGCGGGCACTTCTACCTTCTTACCAACTGTTGAATCTTCTACATCTTTTGGGAACACCGACCCAAACACTCAACCACTACGGGTCACCTTGGTAACATCAGCAATGCTCACGACAGAATTGGTCGTAGGTAATTGAACCTCTTGACCATCCTTCACCATAGTTGCATTATACTGATAAGGAACAACCTTATCGGATGCGTACGGGACTAGACCCGCCAACCGTATGACCAACAACGATACCGATCTTTGGCTGATACTGTTGTTGTTGCTACTATCATATTGAATCACCACTCTCTCGGGATTCTTTAACACAGGAACAATCACATTAACATCGTCATCTATGTGTCGGGATTGAACAATCTGAATCATACCCTTATCCATCAACCGCTGGATGTCTCTTTTCACAATCTCACAACCTCTTGAATTAACACTACAAATAGCACAACCATCATGGTCATGCTCACAATCGCTCACCAAGCAAATATTCTTATGCATCATTACCAAGGACCTTCAAATGAAATGGATGTCGAACACTTTGAACTCCCCAGGGCAGCCGTCCACCATATTGACAAATGAATTTCCATGAGCGAGCAGTGGGTTAGCTTTCACGTTGGGTGCACGGTACCATTCCACTTTTCACTAGCTTATGGACTTCATATTTGAGTGGATAATAGTTCTCAATGTAATGTCTGGGTGCTCCTTGATGAAAAGCATAATTGAGGTCTGGTTTGTACCACCATGGAAGTGGTTCAGGTATTTGCGGAGGATTTCTTGGTTGGAGTAGGTTCTTGAGAACCAATGATGGGTAAAGCTCTTCATACGTCATCGGAATCGGGTCGAAAGAGACCTTCTTCCTTTCAAAATTCTGTTGTTGATGATTGTTGGTATTGTTGTTGTTGTTGTAGGTGTTTGTTCGTTGCTGTGGTTGTTGTTGTTGACATTGTTGTTGTTGTACTGGTACTGATTGACTGGCTGAAAACACAGGAATTACTAAAGATACATGATGATGATGTTGACGGGATGGTTGACTTCTTCTGATCTGAGGCCTCCTCTGCCTCCCACTGGAAATTGCATTGGTTTCACTGTCCTTCTTCTTACCAAAACTATTTCCGTATCTCTTGTTGGACGATACTTCCTCCTTAGACAACCGTCCTTCTCCGACACGCTCTTCTAGCCTCATCCCCATATTTACCATTTCGGTAAAATCACTGGGGGCACTGGCGATCATCCGCTCATAGTAAAATGAGCTAAGGGTCTTCAGGAAAATCTTGGTCATCTCCTTTTCCTCTAAAGGAGGGTTGATCTGAGCAGCGAGTTCTCTCCACCTCTGCGCATACTCCTTAAACGTTTCCTTGTCTTTCTGAGACAGTGATCTTAACTTATCTCGGTCGGGATCCATATCAACGTTGTACTTATACTGCTTTATAAATGCTTCACCCAAATCGTTGAAAGTGTAGATGCTCGCACTGTCCAACCCCATATACCATCTTAGCGCAGCCCCGGTCAGACTGTCTTGAAAGTAGTTGATCAACAGCTGATCGTTATCTGTTTGGTACACATTTTGCAGGCATACATCACCAAATGATTGAGCAGACATACGTTCCCTTTGTACTTTTCAAAGTCAGGCACTTTGAACTTCATTGGAATCTTCACATTCGGCACCAGACACAATTCAGCAGCACTCTTTCCAAACAGGTCCTTACCTCTCAAAGTTTTCAACTCCTTGCGCAGCTCAAAAAATTGATCTTTCATTTCATCCATTTTCTCATATACATCCGGGCCCTCAGACGGCTCAGAATGATAAATGGTGTCTTCCACACGAGGTAAGATATGCACAACAGGTTGTGGCACATACATGATCGGGTTAGATGTCGACATAGAAGCAAATGTAGGAACAAAGCCTTTAGGCACGAAGTTCGGAGGCATTCCCCATGGGAATCCGGCAGGCATGGCAGACGCGAAATGAGCGCTAGTTATGGGAACAATAGAGGTAGCTACCTCTGAAATAATAGTCCTCTGAGGAGGAGTAGTTGCAAGTGTTGGAGAAGACTGGCTCTGTGCAGCTAGAACAGACTCCATCATGGCAGTCAGGCGGGCGATCTCCTCTTTCAAATCTCTATTCTCTTGCTCGAGATGTTCCATAATTCTGGAGTGATTAGCGCGAGTATTGTACATATGAGTCAACTTGGCTGAAGCACAGAAGAAACACCAATGAGACATCTGGCAAAAGAGAAACATGCTTATGAAAATGATGCATGAAATGCAATGCTTGATTGTTTTTATTTTCAAGGAACTTACTATATTATTTGCAAATATATATATATACAATAATTGCAATAATTTGATATGACCATAAAAATCTCTTTTATTTATATAATTGGAAGGATTACACTAAGTACAATTTCAGAAACCAAATGAAAAATACAAGAGAAAAGGAGACTAGTCATCCTAAGGATCCCTAACAACAATGTCAGAAGATCTAGTTGTAGGCGCGTACTTCCTTCGAATGCGTCGGATCTCGGTCTCAAAAGAAGCCTTCATCTGAGTCTTCTCGAGGACAAGCTGATTAATAATCTTCTTCCAAGCAACGGAAGGCTGAGGCATGCTGGAAGATGAAACCTCCGGCTCTCTCTGTCTCTTCGTCACTCGGTCTTCAAGTAGCTCAATAAGTGTATCTTTGTCCTCAGACTCAAGCTGCAACTCTTCATGCTTCTTGCTCAGAGCATGGAAGCGCTCTTCCCACATATCTTTCTCTCGCTTCATCTTGGCGAGTGCGTCTTCCAACTCCTCTATATCTTGGTTAGGGAGAGTTAATGGCACAACCACAACCATAGATATAAGTATTTCACAAGGATAAGGCATCTTTAATTCCAAAGCTCTCTTATTCACCCAAAGAGTGTAAGCTTCCAAAGCTACACAATTGCACAGACCAAGCTCGAATATTCCTTTCCTATGCACATTATGCCAAACATGCAAAATCTTTTGCTTCAAATGTTAGGGATCTTTACCCTCCTGATAGAAAAGACCTTCTAACAACATGTTATTAGGTTTGTCTCTCAAGGGGAACCCAAGTTGACGATGAGCCAAAGCAGGGTTGTAGTCAATTCCTCCTTGTGTACCAATGAGAGGCACATTAGAGAATTCACCACAACCATCAATAATCTCCAAACTGCTCAAAGAAGGATCATACCAAACTATATCATCATTATTGAGAGACATAAGTCTCTGAGACCACCATAGACATTGTTTGTTCTTCACAAAAGCAGGTGTCTGAGGCAAGTGCGAAATAAACCACTTGTATAGAAGAGGAATGCAACATACAATCGTTCCACCACCTTTAGAATTCCTTAGATGCAAAGATAAGTACATATCACCCAACAAAGTAGGCATACGATTCCCAATCAAGAAAATTCTAATGGCGTTAACATCAACAAAACCGTCAATGTTAGGGAACAAAGCTAATCCATAGATGAGCAACACAAAGATAGCTTAAAAAGTGTCCACACTACCGGCTTGAGCAAAAGTAGTAGCTTCCTTGATGAGGAAATCAGAAGGCAACCCAAACAATCCTCCTTTCTTCACCCAATGATCCTCTATCTCAGACTTCTTCAAGTGAAGAGCTTCAGCTATAAGATGAGATATGGGAATCTCTTCCAATCCACTAAAAGGCACTTTGTTAGAAACAGGTATTCCCAAAAGATAGGCATACTCCTCTAACGTAGGCACAAGCTGATAATCAGGAAAAGTGAAGCAATGGTAGAGAGGATCATAGAACTGCACTAACACATTCAAAAGTCCTTCAACCACATCAGCAGACAAGATAGACAAAAGCTTCCCATGGCGTTGTTTGAAGTCCAAGGGATCTAATACAAAAGATGCTAGCTTCCTTAACTCTTTCAAGTCGGTACATCTGAAACTGTACTTCTTAGTGTTCCTTCGTCCACAATCCATGGTCTGAAAATATTTACAAATAATACCTAAGTTCCTTGAAATTTTCGTGTGATGAATGTTATGATGCGCATGAATGCATGAATGTAACAATCACAAGTACGAGATCACACACAAGGCAAATAAAGGTCAAGGTATGAATCAAGTCATTGTCAAGATCAATCATCAATTTTGGTGGATTATGGCTTTCACCTTATCAACACCCAAGTTCCATTGATATTGACAAGACTTGATTGGATCAACCAAAAATCAAGGGTTTGTTGTAAGTCAGGAGAATGGAGTCTGGGTAAGAACCATCCCAAAGGAGTGAACTAAGGATAAAAACCTGTAGATCATGTTCTAAAAAGTTCCCAGAGTCTTAATTCCATCTATCGGGTATTACAGGTTAGGATGACTGACTCATCGACCCATAATATTCTCAAGTGAAACTCGTCTAAGTGTAGTATCGCGTAACAACTAGTATCAATTCTACACTTGAATAGTCTCTGCATTACGTCCTAAATAAGCCAAGAGGGGGTGAATGTTCTATGGTCCTCAGCTTATCGGACCCCAAATTAGAGATATTAGTGCCTAACCATAAATACTTGTGTGACATTTCCAAATCCAAAAGGGTTTCCACTGAGCAGATGGGTCTCAAGCCAACTTGTTAAGGACTACTCCACATAAATCGAACATGACTATACCATCCTCCTATCTTAATTGCACTCAAGTTCGGGTTAGAACTTATCTCACTACTCAGAGATCACCAAGCACAACAAGCAGATTATATCACACAAAAAAATATACATACATCAAATATACAATTATAATCACACAAAAATGTAGGATAAACCCACTGGAGACTACTCCCGAGCAGAGTTTCCACCTAATTTCTGTAGCGATAAATTCATGATCATCAAGCTATGGATAAGCAAGACATCAAATAACAAGAGTCGCTACCGCGCTTTTATTGTTTCCAAGGGAAATGGGAAAAGTACGAATGAAACCCAAAAATAAGAAGTCTTCAAATCAAAACTAATAAAATGCCAGAGATTACAGGTAAGGGGGTTGGTTACATAGTGTTAGCACCCAAAGTGTCCTAGGTACTCCTAGGGAGCCCTTTTTTGTGTGCATATGTATTTTTGTACAAATGGTGTTTGCAAGAAAATAGAATGGGGGAGATGAGAAAAGAATTCATTAATTATATTTTTGTGTTTGACAAGACCTTCAGACTTGTGCCTACGTACCAACATAAAAATGAGGGATCAAAACCTTGTAGTTCGTGGTATAAATTTCAAAGTGGATGTATTTCTTTTTAACAAAAATTTAAGTTTGAAAGGCACAAAGGCCTAAAAATGGTTTGAATGGGTTAATTCTTTTTGGCTTTCTGAAAATTTTAAATCAAATATATTTACAAATTTGATTGAGAAAAGAAGTTGGAAAATGCAATGGCGTAAGGCCAAAGTTTCTAATTTGCAATATGGTCTAATTTTAAAAAACAAGCACAAGCAAAGAAGATTTTAAAAAACAAGAGGGAAATATTTTTAAATTAAAGAAATGGGGAGGAGATGAAGGAACTGATCCTAAGCACAAATTTAAAAGTTGAGAGTTGAAAAGATCTGACCAATGGGCTGCAATCCAATAGACAAGAGTGTCATATAGAAACCCAAATTCCCTTGGACATTAGAATATAGCAATAAATAATGCATAATATATCAACTTAAAGAGAAAGGCATCAAATAAAGATAGCCATGTCCAAGCTTAGCAACTCCATGTTCTTCTTCAAATTTGCCCATGTAGCAGATGAATTCCACAATGCCACAAGTCACAGCTTCAAAATAACAACTTCACAATGATCATGTTGCAAATGAACTCCAATGCATCTTCAATGATGTATCAGATGAAGTTTCAAATTACAAGCACTTGGTTACATGAAAGTTGGCATTGGCCAAGTTCTTTGCATAGGGAGTGTTGCCTAAGTTCTAAGTCCAATTGTCTCAGATCAATCCAACAGTCCACACAAGAAGTTTTTTAGGGTTTTTGTTCTTATTATGTACATTAGTAGTCAAAGACCACACAAACAAACACAAACAAAATATATCACAAAATATGGTCCAAGTGGACAAAGTAAAAATAAAATTAACATAAACAATTAAAATGGTATGAATAATGGCAAATGAATAAGGCTTAAAAATAAAGTGCATTAAAAGTAAATGACTTGAAATTAAATGTTAGTTGTTAATGAGTTAGAAGTTAGTATTGCTTTTGCTTTTATTTTTCAGTCATTCTTTGGAGAACACTCAACCCACATATCACAAGCATGGATCCTTGAACCAAGAAATCTTCCAAAGGAAGGAAAAAAGACCAAGTTTTTGCACAATACCATGAAAGAGGATAGACTTACAATCTCACTAAATAGAATGTTATGCCTTTTGTGTCAAAATTTAACGCTATGTTAAGCAATCGTAATTGGACTTATGTAGAAGTCACAACTATTTGAGGTCGGGCAATAGAATTTTTGTGTTAATGCATGTTAGAGACATAGTATAATGGAATATGCTCATGAAATATACAACACACAAAAAGAATATGAGAAAGTGGTGGCCTAATCTCATCCATACTTATGTGGATTTTGCAATCAACTAGCCTTAGGATGTAGAGATATCATAGGTCCATGACATGAATGCTTAAAGAAGGGAAATAAGATGAAGAGGGAGGGAAGATAGATCACACTCAAATTGGACAAAGGAGGACTTTTACCAAATTAAGATAATTCATTCATTTTGGGAGATGGAATGTACAGTCCATCAATCCCTTAAATCCAATGATCTTAACCTAGCAAAGTCAAATCAACCTTGACCAAGGCCTAACAACACAAGTCAAACTTACAAAATCAATCAAAATGGCTCAACACAATTATTTGGCATTTATTCAATTTAAAAATACTAAAAATAATGCATTAAATTAAATATGTTTGGTCAATTTCCTAAAACATCAACAAAACACCAAAGAAATGGCCATGAGATGTATCATAGGTCTACAAGGTCAAAGGACCTTGGGGAATTTTTTTCAGAATTTTTGGAAACTTAAAAGTATTTTTAAACAAATAAAAATAATCAAAAAATCAATTAAATTATGAAAAATATTAATAATCATCCAAAAAATAATTTATATTCAGAATATGAAAGAGGATTTTATTTAAATTTTTTTAGTGAAACTCTCATATTTTTTGGATCAATATTAAAATTAATATGAATTAATGAAAATCAAAGGAATAAAATAAAAATCAGAAAATACAAAAAATGTGGACCACTTGATCTCCCTCGTTAGTTGAGGTGGCAGATCAAGTGGACACAAACACGCGTTCCATGATGGAACTTAGTCAGCGCGCCACACAACTGGTCATCCAAACCAACACTTGTGGTTAAAACATTTTAAACTGGATCAATGGTTCAGGACCACGCCACCTCATTGCCGGAGCAAAACATCGGCCGTCTTCTCAGGCGACCTTGGTCGGACTGGTCCAATCGTTACCACGACATAAATGAAAAAGGAGGACATGATCTGAAAGAAAAAATGGCGTAGAGCACGAATCTGACCTCAATTTTAACTAACTCCAAATATATAAAAAGATATGAGGAGTTGAATTTTGAGGCGTGTCAACTGAGTTACTTCGATTTGACCTCAAAGCAACTCAATCTTCTTGCCTATATTGGTAGGACTTCAGACAACCAAAGATCCAAGAGAATTGATGAGAATTGAGTGAGAATCGAAGAGAAGAAAAAATATGGAAAATACCTTCAATGTTGTGCATAACTTGATCCTTCTTGCTTCAATTCGTGCTTGATCTTGCTCCAATAGCTTGCAGAAGTGGATTAGGAATGGTAAGAAGCTTCGGATCCTGGAGTTTTTGAATCTCTAAACATTGAGATTCAAACTCAATTTTCAAGTGAAAATTATCAGGTTTTCCTTTGAATTGTGAAGGTTTGAAGAGTGGAGGCAAAGCTGGCATGCAAGGATCCTTTGAAATGAGCTCATAGGGTCTCTATTTATAGCAAATTCAAGTCTTATTTGCACAATTGAAGTTTCTTCCAAATTTGGAAATGTCATGTTTAAGCTTGTATGGGCGTGTATAGGCCCATGAAATAATGTAATAAGGTCCAAAACCAACTGAAATGAGGTCTGAATCAAGCTTGATTGGCAAGGCAATGTGAAATGATCATTTGGAGTTTTGATTTTACCAATTGATGCATGCCTGTTAACACCATGCGCAACCCTAGAAAACCTCATCCTAAATGAAAGAATTAGGACTCTTTGGAAAGCTTAGATCAAGAGGAACAAATTTTATTTTGAATACTTTTCCATTTGAAATTTGGACCATGGTGAATTTTGAGGTGGAAGTTTGGAAATTTCAACATGTTGAAAAATTTTCTGAGTGTCAAGTCATATACTTCAATGTTCCACCTTGCTAAACTTTTTATGTGAGCTCCAAATGAGAAAAGTTCCTTCATAAAATTTGTATCTATTTAAAAGACCTTGAAAATGGTCACCAATTTGACATAATTTGGATTTATAATGAAAGAGGTATGCATTTTTGAAGTTGAGGAAAATCACTTGTTCAATGGTATTGGTCCAAAATGACCTATAATGTATCCTCATATAACATGCTCATAAAAGTTGATTTAGATCTTACTTAAAACATAAAAGTTGAATTATACATCTTGAATTTGATTGTGAAACTTGGAAATATTTCATCTCATAAAAATGGAGCAAGTTATGGCCTTGGGAAGTTGACTTTCAAATTAGGGTTTAGACAAAATGACCTATAATATTTTAACATAGAAACTGCATTTCCAAGCAAAAATAGCTCTAGACATACACATGAAAGTTGTTTGTAATGTCATTTAGAGTAACGTTTCTCTTGGAATCATTTTCATATGATGCAAATTGTAGGAGATAGGGTCTAGGGAGACCCAGTTTTGATCAGATGAATTCATCTGGCCAACCCCCACCAACAAACTTGCTAACTTTCAATTCTCTTGACCTTTTAGGCTCATGGTAGATCATATATGCATAGGATGATGAATTATGAAGTCCCCCTTGATAAATTTGATCAATTGGTGAATAAGCTTGTTGAAGAAGTTACTCAAGATACCCAGACAAACTAGGGTTTCCAAGGCAAACCAACTCCAAACTCTTGAAGAATGCTTGATCAAAATAACATGTCGATATCATTGGGACTCATATATGATGCTTAGGGACATTGTGGATCATTACTTGGTTGTGCTCATAGCCATGAGGGTCTCAAACCCTAGATGTGAACTTGATAGATCAATGGTGATCATGCCCTACCTACAAAAGAGTTAAGCAAATACAAAGACATATTTTTGGTATTTCGGTTAGTGAAATGATAATATACAAGTATGATACAATCACATGGTTCTTGGTGATCTCTCCTAAAACAAACCCAATGAAAAAAGTGGTAAGGAGGATGCCAAGGTATGATCCCAATGTTAATGCATATGATGAAATTGCATAAGGGATCTTAGGGTCAAAATTGGGGTCTTACACTAAGCTATCAAACCAATAATATATTTATGGATGATCCTTCAACCAAATCAAATCTTTTTCCAGCAAAGCTTAATAAGCCACTAACATATATTTTATCACATGTCAATCTCAAGAACCAAAAATCGATCTCTTAATGGTATCAAACCTTTAAGAATTTAAACGACCAACACGAGCACTTACAAAAATATCTTCCGTATAAATAAAGCTTCACTCAAAATCACTTAGGAAACTAAGAGTGTAATAAGAACATTTTCAAGGAAAGGAAGAAATATAAATTCCAAATAAATATGAAATTGAGGGAAAGTAGAATGATTTAAAGTGAGGGGGACCCTCCTTTATATAGTAGTTGAAATCACCAATAAAAGGAAACGATCCATGGGCCACATTAATTATCTAATTGATGTGTGTGATGTTTCTACACTATTTGGGAGTATTTAGATCGATAGGAATTAATGAAGGGGAAATCCCATTTGTTTAGGAAAGAAGGTGGAAATAAGGTTTTTGTCACATGTCATATCCTTTGAATAGCCGCTATTAAAATACCATTTAGTGTCTAAGACTGTAAAGCATTCTTGCAGAGAGAATGTTAGTTCTTAACTTTAGGTACCCATATCATCTTGGGTGCTTGTTTGTTAGTTTAATAAATAATTCTCTTTCTTGTTTGAGATACATATGCATTTTCATATCTAGATAACATTTTGGCTTTATGTTCACAATGCTTTCTATAGATGTATGAAGGGGAATGTCCTTATTTGCTTTCATAGTTTTTCTTTATAAAAAAGAACATGGTTATATGACCTTCTTTATTTCAGTATTTGCATTTTAATGTTTTATTGTGAGAAGTGGTCTTGGTTTTACATATATTCTCAAAGTTTTTGCTATTGTTCTTAACTTCATAGCTTAATCATGTTTTATTATAGGAGGCTCTTTGGTTTCCTAACAAGACTTCTAAGTTTTTTTTCCTTTGGTGTATTATACAAGAGTTTTTTGAAGATCGCAAACTTCAGTTTTTAAGTTGTTGCAATTATTAAACATGTCCGGTTATTCATTTGAAGTGGATGGGTTTTGATTTAGATTTTTTTACTTTTCCCTAATATGGTCTATTTATTTTTCTAGGGCTTTTGTTTTTTGTCTCAAGAAAGGAGATAATGTCCTTATATGTAGAAATGTTTTTCTCAAGTTTGGTTGTTTCTTTTGATAATTTCTTACATGATCCAAGTAAATCATGATAGGAAAGTTGAGAGGTTACCTAATTATATTGATGTATTTCCATTAGACATTTGTTGGCCTTTTCTTCTTCATCATCTTAGGATTTCATATCATTGTCTTCCCATGCAATATGTGTCCTTTCTTTCCGCAGTTGTAGCATGTTGGGGTGGATGGTTGTTCTTCCTCTTTCTCTTGTTCTCCTTGTTGATTTTTCTCCTTCTTCATAAATCTCTTGAAGTTTTTTACTATGAGGTCCATCTCATCATCTGAGTTGGATTCTTCAACTTTAAGTGCTAAGCTTTTGTTTTTATTTTCTCCTTTTTCATCCATGGTCAGTGTTTTGAGCTCTGTTTCATGTTCATGTAATTTTCCAAAAATAGTGTGTGTGTCCATAATCACTAGATCCTTAAATTAAAAAATCACAGTGGATTTAGGTTTCTAATGGTGGTTTATGATACTAAGAATGTTTATGACTAATTCCTAAATTGAGAATGTTTTCCCCATAATTGTCATATGACTTACGATATCTGTGAATCATGCTTGCGTATGCTTTATGTTGTCCTCGGGTTTATTTCTAAAAAGTTAATCATTGGTTAAGGTGCCCCACCTTACCCTCTTTACCTCCATAGTACCTTCAAGGAAAATTTGGAGGATGTCCCACATTTCTTTGTAGGTTTGCAGTGTGAAACTCATAAGAATTCATCAAGACCAAGTGCAATAATCATGATGTTCTTAACTTTCAAACCATGATGGACATTCTCTTTATCCTCTTTCGACCAATCCTTTTTAGGTTTGTCTACTACAACACCATTAACTATGTCTGTAGGGACAAATGGTCCTTCTTTCACAACCTTCCAAATACCACAATATATTCCCTCTATGAAAATTTTCATTTTCTCTTTCCAGGGCCCATACCCTTCTACAATGAAGGATGAAGGTTTGTATAGTGAATAACTTAAAGTTATTTTCCTTCTTAGACAATTAGTCTTTAATAGGAGTTAGGCTCAGATGCCAACTATTGGACAAGTGACCTCAAACACGAGGGATGGGGGGGGGGGGGGGGGGGGGGTGAATTGTGGTATTTAAATTTAGTGATTAATTTTAAGTTTTCTCGATTAAGATTGTATCAATACATTTTAAAGTGAGTAACCATAGCAGAAATAAAATACAAAAAAAGTATATTTCCGAAAATAATGAGATCAGGGAAGAAAGATTGCACTTGAGATCTATACAGGTTTGGTGGAACATTGTCATAGTCCTCTCCCCAAGAGGTCTTTTTGAGATTTTCACTATAAACTTTAAGATTTTAAAAGGTTATTCCCACAAACCTTAATACAATCAGATCTTTAGATTTAAACAGACTTATCCTTAACCAAAAGACAATTTGTACCCCAGGCTAAGCTATCAAAACAATTAGAGATTTATGGATGATCCTTTAACCAAAGCAAAGCTTTTTCCAACAAAGATTAATAAGCCACTAATATATATTTTACCACATGTCAATCTCAAGAACCAAAAACTTGATCTCTTAAAGGTATCACACCTTTAAGAATTTAAACGACCTGCAGGCGCATTTACAAAATATCTTCCTCATAAAAAAAGCTTCACTCAAAAGCACGTAGGTAACCAAAATTGTAATAAGAACATTTTCAAGGAGAGGGAGAAAGATAAATTCCAAATAAATATGAAATAGATGGAAAGTAGCGTGATTTAAAGTGAGGGACACCCTCTTTTATATAGTAGTTGTAATCACCAATAAAAGGAAACGATCCATAGGCCACATTAATAATCTAATCAATATGCGTGATGTTCCTACACTATTTTGGAGTGTTTAGATTGATATGAATTAATCAAGGGGAAATCCCATTTCTTTGGGAAAGAAGGTGGAAAATAAGGTTTTGTCACCTTTCATATCCTTTGAATAACTACTCTTAAGATACCATTTAGTGTATGAGACTGTAAATCATTCTTTCAGAGAGAATGTTAGTTATTAACTTAAGGTGCCTGTAAGACCCCAATTTTTACCATAAGATCCCTCATGTTATCTCATCATAAGCATTGGCTTCGGGACCACACCTTGGCATCCTCCTTACCTCTCATTCATTGGGTTTGCATTGGGAGAGATCACCAAGCACATTTGATTGTATCATACCTTATTTTTCTTTGTTTACTAACCAAAATATCAAAAATATGTATGTGTATAGCTTTGTTTCTTTTATAGGTAGTGTGTGCATCAACCAATGCCTCATCAAGTTCACAACTAGGATTTGAGACCCTCAGAGCAAGGAGATTAATAAAGAGATGGTTCAAATTGGTTCTAGAAATCATATATGTGTCCCATAATCTTCACTTATCATTTTGATCAAGAATTCATCAAGAGTTTGAAGCATGTTTGCCTTGGAAGCCCTAATTAATCTATGTATCTTGTGTGACTTCCTCAGCAAATTTCTTCAACATTTGATCAAATATATCAAGGGATACTTAATTATACATCATCTTATACATATATGATCCTCTGTGAGTCCGATATATCAATAGAACTTCAAGTTTGCAAGTTGGTTCATGGTGGTTGACTAGAGAAAGTCAACTAGTCAAAACTGGGGTTCACTAGACCCTATCTCCTACAATATTTGTCATATGAAAATGATTCCAAGATCAAAGTTACTACTTATGATATTCCAAAAAACTTTCATGTTAAGCCTAACATCTAATTTTGCTTGGAAAGTCATTTTATATGGTGAACAATTATAGGTCATTTTGTTTGAACCCTAGTTAGGAGGTCAACTTCCAAGGACCATAACTTGCTAAATTTTTATGCGATGAAGCCCATCCAAGTTCCACGATCAATTTAAATATTTCCTATCCAACTTTTATTCTTTGAGAAACTTCAAATTCAACATGCAAGGGCATGTGCCAAAAGGAAACATTATAGGTCATTTTGGGCCATTACCATTGAACAAGAGATTTTCCTCAACTTCTAAAACGCATAACTCCTCCATGCCAAATCCAAATGAGGTCAAATTTGTTACCAAATTAAATAAGTTTAAAATATCTACAACTTTTATGAAGGAACTTTTTCCATTTGAATCCCATATCAAAAGTTATTCAAGGTGGAAGAAGTGAACATTTGGCTTGGTACTTAGAAATATTTGATTTATGTTTGATTTTCCAAACATCCACCTCAAAATCATCATGATCCAAGCTTCAAATGGAAGAGTGTTCAACATTAAGGTTGTCCCCCTTGATGTCACCTTTCCTAAACTCCCAAGATCACCTCATTTGGACCACGATTGAGGGACTTGCGTATGGGTTCTTCACAAGGTTTCATTTGGTAAGATTTATGGTCAAAATTCATTTCCTTTATGCATGGCTATGTGACATCATTTCAGGTTGGATAACACATAATATTGTATCATTTGGCATCATTTGATGGGCCTATCACACGTCCAAGCATCCATGCAAGCGAGGATTACTATTTTTGGCATTTTGATGTAAGTGTGTAGAAAGCAAGTGCATTGCCTATAAATACAACCCCTCATGATCAGAATTAAGGACACCTTGCCCAAGCTTTGATCCTGCAACCACAACCCTCACCATTAGAGGATAAACTTGAAGGTTTTCAATTGAAAATCGAGTTTCAATTTCACTTCTGTTTTGAAGTTGAAACTCCAAGAATCCAAGCCTTTCCTTGATTCAATTCTCTTCCTGCAAGCATCTGAAGTCAAGCCAAGGCCAATTGGAAGTAAGATCAAGCCAGATTCAAGCTCCCTCGAAGGTGATTTTTCATAAACTTCATATCTTCAATTCTCTCTCAATTCTTCACCGTTCTCTTTGATTTTTGATTGGCTGAAGTCCTACCAATGTAGGCAACACGATTGAGTTTCTTTGAGGTCAAACCGAAGCAAGTCAGTTCATGATCCTCAAAATCCAAATCCCTGTATCTTTTGATATACTTGGAATTGGAGAAAATTGAGGCCATATTCGAGCACCTGGGAATTATTTCTTTGAGATGGTATCCTTGTTTTTGAATTTCCATTGGGATGAAGGTGGACCAGTCCGGTGAGGTTCACCGAAGAAGATAACCGGAGCCCTAGCTCTGGTGGGGTGTTGGCATGCCTACTGGCTATCTGATCATATTTGAATGTTTTAATCTGAGTCATTCCTTTGAATTGCCACGCGTACATTGGTTTGACTTGAGTCCACCATGGATAGCACGCACGTGGCCATCAGATTTGCCACCTCAATTAAGGTGGAAGATCTAATGGCCTTTGTTTTTTTGCTTTTTATTTTAATTTCTAATTTTCTTTTAATTGCTCCTATTTTGTTTAATTCATAGAAATTTCATTTTTAATCCAAAAAATATGGAACTTTCACCAAAAATCTTAAAATATTCTTCTCTTCCATATTCTAAATTAAAATTATTTTTTGGATTAATTTTGATAGTTTTCATGAATTAAATGTTTTTGTGCATATTTTTAATGTTTAAAAATACTTCGGAATTTTCAAAAATTGTGAATTTTTTTGTCTAAGGTCCTTTGACCTTGTTTGACCTAGGATAAATCCCTTGACCATTTATTTTGTGTTTTGAAGGGATTTTAGGTTTTGATAAAATTAAAATGTATTTTAATTCGTTTTTAATTAGATTTTTAATTGATTAAATGTTTAAAAATGTTGTTGAGCCATTTTTATGGTCTTGTGATGTTTGACTTTCTGTTTAGGCCATGGTCAAGGTTGATTTGACTTTTGTTGGATCAAAACCATTGTATTTAGGGGATTGGTGAAATGTACATTTCATCTCCCAAAATGAATAGATCGTTTTGATTTGATGAAAATCCTCCCTTGGTCAATTTGTGTTTCTATCTTCCCCTCCCTCTTCATCTTCATCCATATTCTTTCTCATTCCCTCATTTGACCAATGAAATCTCTAATGTCTAAAGGCTAGTTCGTTCATCAATGACCTTGTGTCAGATGAATCAATACAAGTATGATTGAGATAGGTCTCTCCCTCTTGATCTTTTCTTTTAGTGTGTGGTATGTTTTAGGAGTTTGGTTCTTCATACCAAATCTCTAACATGCATTAACACCTAATTTTTTATTTCCCGACCTCAAATAGTTGTGACTTTTACATAAGTCCAATTACGATTGCTTAACATAGAGCTAAATTTGACCCTCAAGGCATAACATTCTAGTATGTGAGATTGTAAATCTCCCATGATTCATGGAATTGTATGGAAACTTGACCTTTTTTCCTTTCATGATAGCTAGTGGCATACTTGTTGAATTATCCAAGTTGGAGCCCTTCTCATGGAAGATGTCTTGGTTTAAGGATTCATACTTGTGAATGGATGAAGAATGACTTAATCAATTAAAATCACCACTAACACTTGATTAACTGTTAACTAACATTTGACTAACTCTGGTTAATATTGTTTTACTTTCAAGTCATTTACTTTATGAAATTTAAAATTTAGTCATTTATCATTCATTGCCATTTACATTTCATTTAACTTGTTTATGTTTATGTCATTTTCACTTTCCTCATTTGAGCCATATCTTGTGATTGTATATTTTGTTTGTGCTCTTAGGACCTTAAAATACTTAATAACAAGAAAAACCCTAAAAAATATCTGATGGACTGTTGATCTTGATCTGAACTTTTGGACTTAGGATTCTGCAACATTCCATGTGCACAAAGGATTTGGCCAATGCCAACATTTTGAGACTGAGCTATCTTGAATTGAGTCTTCATCTGATACAAGTCTTGGGATTTGTTTGAATTCATCTGCTACTTTGTCTTTGTGCTTAATTGTTATTTTGATCTTGTGTCTGATGCTTTGTTTTGATTTGGTCAAGGAATATTTCATCTGATACATGAGAAGACAAAGAAGACTGCTAGCTTTTAGGATGGCTTTTCTTGGATGTGGCTATCTTTATTTGATGCCTTGATCTTTATGATGTCTGAATATTTCTCATTGCTTATTGATTATTGCTTGATTAAAGTCCAAAGGAAAACGAGTTTCTATATGACATTCTTGTCTGTTGGATTGCATCCCATTGGTCAGATATTTTCAACTTTTAACTTTGAATTTATGTTTAGGGTAGTTTCTTCATCTCCTCCCACTTCTTAAATTTCAAAATCTCTCCCTCTTTTAAAAAGAAAACCTTCTTTGCTTGTGATTTCAAACTTAGACATGTTTTAATAATTAGAAACTTTGGCCTTATGCCATTGAATTTTCAAACTCTTTCTTAAATCAAATTCTTAAATAAACTTAATCATATTGACTAAAAATTTCAAAAGACAAAAATAACTAATAACCCCATTCAAAGTTTTGGCCCTCTGTACCCTTTTCTTATTAAACTCTTATTAAAAGAAATTCACCAAGTTATTTGAAATTTTTACCATGAACTACGAGGTTTTGATTCCTTATTTTTATGATGGTACGTAGGCACAAGTCTGAAGGTCTTGTCAAACACAAAAATATAATTAATGAATTCTTTTCTCATCCCCACACTCTATTTTTATCATACATCATTTATACCAAAAACACATGTACACATATAAAAGGGCTCCTTCGGAGTACCTAGGACACTTTGGGTGCTAACACCTTCCCTCTGTGTAACTAACCCCCTTACCTGTAATCTCTAGCATTTTATTAGTTTTGATTTGAAAACTTATTATCTTTGGGTTTTGTTCGTACTTTTCCCTTTTCTTTTGGAAACAATAAAAGCGCGGAGGCGATTCTGGTTTTATTGACGTCAAGTGTATCCATAGCTTGATGGTCATGAATTTACTGCTACAGAAATTTAGTGGCGACTCTGGTGGGGACTAGTCCTTAGTGGGTTTAGCCTACTTTTTTTATGTGTATATATGTGTATATTTGATGTTTGTATATTTGTTTGTGTGATATAATCTGTCTGTTGTGCTTGGTGATCTCTGTGTGGTGAGATAAGTTCTAACCCGAACTTGAGTGCAATTAAGATAGGAGGATGGTATAGTTATGTTTAACTTGTGTGGAGTAGTCCTTAACAAGTTGTCTTGAGACCCATCTACTAAGTGGAGACCCTTTTGTAGTTACTAATGTCACATAAGTTATTTGTGGATATGCATTACTTTCTCTGATTTGGGGTCCGAGAAGCTAAGGATTGCAGAATATTTAACCCAACTTTGCCTATTTAGGACGTATTGCGGAGACTGTTTACGTGTAGACATGATACAGTTGTTACGCGATACTACACTCAAATGAGTTTCTCTTGAGAATATTATGGGTTGATGAGTCAGTCATCATAACCTGTAATATCCGATAGATGGGATTAAGACTCTAGGAACTCTTTTAGAACATGATCTACAGGTTTTATCCTTAGTACACTCCTTTGGGATGGTTCTTAACTTGACTCCATGCTCGTGACAAACAACAAACCCTTTGATTCTCGGTTGATCTGATCAAGTCTTGTCAATATCAATGGAACTTGGGTGTTGATAAGGTGAAAACCATAATACACAAAAATGGATGATTTATCTTGATGATGACTTGATGCATCCCTTGACCTTTGTTTGTGTTTGCCTTGTGTGTGAATCCTTGCTTGTGATTGTTGCATTCATGCATACATACGCATCATAACATTCATCACAAGAAGAAGAAAAAAATTCAAGGAAACTAAGGTCTCATTTGCAAATATTTTCAGAACATGGATTATGGACGAAGGAACACTAAGAAGTATAGTTTCAGATGTCCTGATTTGAAAGAGCTAAGGAAGATGTCATCCTTTGTATTAGATCCCTTGGACTTCAAGCAACGTCATGAGAAACTTTTATTTGTATTATCTACTGATATGGTTGAAGGACTTCTGAGTGTTTTGGTTCAGTTCTATGATCCTCTCTATCGGTGCTTCACTTTTCTCGATTATCAGCTTGTGCCTACATTAGAGGAGTATGCCCATATCTTGGGTACACCCATATCTGACAAGGTACCTTTTAGTGGATTGAAGGAGATTCCCAAATCTTATATCATAGATGAAGCTCTTCATCTGAAGAAATATGAGATTAAGGCTCACTTGGTGAAGAAAGGAGATATTCTTGGGTTGAGTTTTGAGTTCCTCATTGGTAAAGCTATTGTCTTTGCTCAAGCCGGTAGTATGGATGCTTTTGAAGCCATCTTTGGATTGTTCATCTATGGTTTAGATTTTTTCCCTAACATTGATGATTTTGTTGATGTTAACGCCTTTAGAATTTTCTTGATTGGGAATCTTGTTCCTACTCTGTTGGGTGACATGTATTTCTCCTTGCATTTGAGGAATTCTAAAGGTGGTGGGACTATTGTATGTTGTGTTCCTCTTCTCTACAAGTGGTTTATTTCGCACTTGCCTCAGACGCCTGCTTTTTTGGAGGACAAGCAATGTCTACGGTGGTCTCAGAGGCTTATGTCTCTCACTAATTATGGTATTATTTGGTATGATTCTGTATTGAGTAGTATGGACATTATTGATTATTGTGGTGAGTTCTCTAATGTGCCCCTCATTGGTACACAAGGAGGAATCAACTACAACCCTGCTTTGGCTCGTCGTCAACTTGGGTTTCCTTTGAGAGATAAATCTAATAACACTCAGTTAGAAGGTCTATTTTATTAAGAGGGTAAAGATCCCTAACACTTGAAGAAAAGAATGATACATGCTTGGCATAATGTGCATAGGAAAGGAAGACTCGAGCTTGGTCCACGCAAATGTGTAGCTTTGGAGGCTTACACTATTTTGGTGAAGAAGAGAGCTTTGGAGATTAAAATGCCTTACGTCTGTGAAAGACCCATGTCTGTGGTTATGGCTGAGCCATCAACTCTCCCTAACCAAGATGTAGAGGAGTTGGAAAACGCACTCACCAAGATGAAACAAGAGAAGGATATGTGGAAAGAGAGGTTCCATGCTTTGAGCCGAAAGCATGAGGAGTTGCAGCTTGAGTCAAAAGACAATGATGCGCTTATTGAGATTCTTGAAGACCGAGCAATGAAGAGAAAGAGAGAGCCAGAGGGTCTACCTTCCTCTAGTATGCCTCAACCTTCTGGTGCTTCGAAGAAGATTGTTGATCAGTTAGTTCTTGAGAAGGATCAGATGAAGGTATCCTTTGAGTCCGAGATTCGACGCATCTGAAGGAAGTATGCACCTATAGCCAGATCATCTAATGCAGTTGCTAAGGGATCCTTAGGATGATAGTTTCCTTTTCTGTTGTATTTGTATTTTGGTTTCTGAAATTGTACTCAGTGTAATCCTTCCAAAATTTTATAAATAAAAAGATATTTGTGTGATCAATCAAATTGTTATTATTGTTATATATTTGCAAATAGGACTTCATATGTTCCTTGAAATTAAAAACAATAAAAAACATTGCATTTCATGCCTCATTTTCATAATAGGTTTTCTTCCGCCAGATGCCTTATAAGTTCTGTCATACCCCAATTTTGTCTAGGCTACTTTTTGAATTAAAATAAGCATGGCTTAAAGGCAAGGAGATGTATGACTTGAATAGTTGGTTTTATACTCTCACTTAGAAAATATTTTGTTTCGTCAGCGGTTTGAGGTGCGCCGAGCGTTCGAACCTTAAATATCTTAGGTTTATGACGTTGGTGTAACACCTTCGCATATATGGTGAACCATTTACCTTGGGGCATCTGAGCAAGCAGGACCATGCCTTGGCCCTTTTAGTTTTATCACATGTACGGCCGACCAAGATATCCATTCGGGCCTCGTACCTCATGACACTATTAGGCCCATTCTCCTTTAGGACCAGTCATTAATTTTTGATTACGTATTTCTAGTGTACGAGTCATTGATACATGCATACGTTCATCATAACTCAACTTAATTCAAGGATTTGTTATCGTGTGGATACCGACATTCCACTTCGTGTTATTCACCATTGTGTCATAACCCTCTTTCCAAGTTAATTTCAGTTTCCACTTTTATTTTTGAAAACCCAATTGATTGGGCCCAAAATCGATTTCGAATATCCTATTTTAATTTTTGAAGTTTAGGTTAGTTTTGAATGAAATTTGTTGCGTCAGTTATTTAATTAGTAATTAGAAATCATTGTTCTTTTAAGCATCCCAAGCTGGTTTTAAGAGGGAGGTTCGAAATAAATATGAGAATTACTTCGTGCCAAGTAAGGACCATGCTTGTGCCTAAGTCAAATTGATTCCTTCATTCATTGTTGGTAAAAAGTTCAGAATGAGAATTAGAGCTTGCCAAGCCCAAACAAGATCAGCTTTAAGCCCATGACTCAAAGTCCAATTTTACATTACAAAGTCCAAGTCAATATTCAAGTAAGAATAAAAAAAGCAAAATGTCCAAGGGAATACATGTGGGCATTGTCGTACCCCAAATTTTGCCCACCCTTCACATGTTTTCTAGCGCCATTTTATTTTAAATAAATGAAATGGCACACTTGTTAAAGGAGCATGTGTAAGGAATGCAAGCATAAGGTCATGAGTCCAAATCCTATATTTTCCATCTTTTTTTTTGTATTTTTCCCTTTTTATTTGCTTTTAACTTTATCGCTATTTTGTTTTCAAAATTACAAAAAAAAATCACAAATTTTTTATTTTTATGTTATATTATTAATTTTTATTTTTTTGTTATTATGCATTTTTAAAAATAATATTAATTTTTCATTAAAACCATGATTTTACGCATAAAATAATAAAAAATAATTTATTTTAAATGCAGTTTATTTATTAGATTTAATTAGGTTAATTTCGTTTTAATTAATATGATACTATTTTAATTTAAGTTTTAACCAATTTGGTTACTAAAAATATATAAAAAAAACCTTTAGAGTACTAGTATATTGTTATTATTAGTTATTATTAGAGCAAAAAAATTGCATATTTATTTAATTTTATTTTTCATTTTTTATTATTATCAAATATTTGACTTTTTTATTTTTATTTTTATTTTTATTTTTATTTTATTTTTAAAATTCCAAAATTAATTAAAAAAAAAGAAAAAAAATAAAAAAATCCAAAAGTTATTAAAATTGGAGTCGTTCTATTAAAATCCTAATAAACCAAGAAAATAAAAAAAAAATATGTATATATTATTACTTTTAATACTATTAGTTATTTTGAAGAGATTTTGTTATTAAGTTAATTATTATCAATTTAGTGATTGGTTAATAGGTATTAATTTGCATTATTATTATTGTTAATAAAAAGATCCCAAAATCTCAAATACTCCAAATTTAGTACACGATTTCAAGTACATGATTTTAATCCAAAACTAGAATAAATCTTATCACATATATCCTAATATATCACACGGTTTACATTCTAAAAAAAAAACATCCCAAATTTAAACCAAAATCAAGTCATTCAAAGGCTTTCCCAAACCAAACTAGAATAAAATTATGAATCATTATAAATTATTATAGAATTCATTCTTATGTTATTATTATTATGAGAGGTCCCAATACTTCCAAAAAAAAAGCGTTATCATCAAATAGAATAGATTTATATGACGTTTAAAATTGAATTTTAAGTTATAAAATGTTTTTTAATAGAGAGTGTTTTACATTTTATTTACCATAATAATAAATTAATAATATTATACTTTTATTGTATTAACTTATAATATCGTTTACAAATTATTTAATTAATGATCGTGTACATCTAAAAAAAATGTATTAGAATTATGATATAAATAAATTTAAATTTTTAATAAAATTCATATAACAATAAGAACATTTATAATAAACATTAACTCTAAATTTTAAATATTACTAAAAAAATAGTTTTTTATAGATTTTGTTGTCATGCACAATTCATATACGAGACAAAGACAAATATATATTTGATACATATTGATAAGTTAAAATTAATATTTTTTAATAAAAATAAAAATAATATAATTAATAAAATGTTTCCATTATTATAAAAATGTTCTTTTTACTATTATTAAATTTGCTAGTTATTATCATTATAAAAACAAACCCCTAAAATACATATTATTATTATCATTACTCCAAAATTAAAGTGAAATTCCCAAATTTCCAAATGTAAGAATATGTTTCCTGAATATCCCAATCTCCATCAAAATAAAAAATTGGATTAAAATACGACCTGCGTGTCGTGCCTCTCTTTTAATCTCTCAATGTAACTTCTTTTCTCATCTCACTCCCTCGTATGTAAAACGAGTTTCTTTATGTAATGTAAAGTTATGAAGAAAGCAAAGAAGTCAGTGCCAAAGGAGGACAACCTTGAAGATCTTGCTTGGAGAAGCTTAGATCGTTATTAGGTTAGCTTAGGTTCTCTCATTGGCTTGGGAGAACAATTGCGCTAGGGGCCATAACTGTTTCATTATATATGTATGTTGATGCATGTGTATGTATGTTGATGCATGTGAGAGACGATTTATATGATAAATAAGCCGGTGAGATCAGAATAATTAAAAATTCCCTCAAATTAAATATTAAGTTTATACTTTCCAAGTTTTAACACTCATCAAGACTAGTATCGGATAATGTAGGTTTCGCCTACGCGAGGTGCATGTTCTATATTAGTAAGGTGCGATGGGATAATTTTAATATCAAATTGTTAAAACAATGGGTCAAACTTGACTAAACAAATTATAATAAGATTATATATGTTTAGAAGCAAGAGTTGGGAATTATCCATGTGATGGATTGGAATAAGGAGTTATTCACCCAACTAAAATATTCGAGAGTTGTATTAGATACAATTGGAAGGAGTTCCTACCTAAATAACCTAGTTTTGTGTAATCCGCCTACGCGGACTTAGAACGAAGTGAAATATGGATCTCGACCCACTAGAAAATCTTCCAATGGGATTTTCCGAATCAAATGATGAGGGTCATTTGTTTTGAGTAAAATAGTGGGAGCATATTTAATTAAAGGCCTAATTAAATATGTCAACGATACTTATATTTTCATTAATTCTTATGTAGATTACCATGACAACAAACACCTCTAACAACATCTTGCGATCAATCATTGACCAAGAAAACTTGTCTGGGACAAATTTTCTGGATTGGCACCTGAGGATTGTCCTCAAACATGATAAAAAGTTGTATGTCTTGGAGAAACCTATTCCTGAAGAGGGACCTCCTAGTTCTGGACCTAAGGCAGAAAGAGATGCTTATAAGAAGCATGTCGATGATGCCAATGAAACTGCTTGTCTCATGCTAGCTACCATGAACTCAGAATTGCAAAAGCAATATGAGAACATGGCAGCGTTCGATATGATCGAACACCTGAAGATGCTCTATTAAGAGCAAGCGAGGCATGAGAGGTTTGAAGTTTCAAAAGCCCTTTTTCAAGGCAAGTTAGCTGAGGGAGCCCTTGTAGGTCCCCATGTGCTCAAGATGATTGGGTATGTGGAAAACCTTGAGAGATTGGGTTTTCCCCTCGGAAAGGAACTTGCGACTGATTTGATCTTGCAATCGTTGCTAGATAGATTCAGTCAATTTGTCCTAAATTTCAATATGAATGATATGGACAAATCTCTTCCTGAACTGCTCGCCATGTTAAGAACTGCTGAGCAGAATCTGAAGTCAAAAGGGAAGTCCATTCTGATGATCGGAAATGGAAAGAGACAGAACAAAAGGCCCACTAAGCAGGGTGATAAAGGGAAAGGCAAGGAAGTTACCAAACCCAAACCCACCGTTGCTGCTTTAAAGCCTAGTGGAGGCATAGCAAAAGAAGGCACCTGCTTCCATTGCGGTAAGACCGGACACTGGAAGAGAAACTGTCCAAAGTACCTGGAAGATAAGAAGAATGGAGTAGAGACTTCAACTTCAGGTATTTTTGTTATTGAAATTAATTTATCTACTTCAGCATCATGGGTATTAGATACTGGATGCGATTCTCACATTTGTACAAATATGCAGAGACTAAAAAGGATTAGAGATTTGGCAAAAGGTGAAGTCGACCTACGAGTTGGCAATGGAGCAAAGGTTGCTGATTTAGCCGTAGGAACTTATGTATTGACTTTACCTAGTTGTATAATAATTCAGTTAAAGAACTTTTATTATGTACCTGCAATTAGCAGGAATATTATATCTGTTTCTTGTTTGGACAAGTTTGGTTTTTCATTTATAATAAAGAACAATTGTTGCTCAATTTATTTGAATGATATATTCTATGCTTCTGCACAAATGAACAATGGGCTATATGTCCTTGATCTTGAAATGCCTATTTATAACATTAATATTAAAAGGATGAAACCTAATGAGTTAAATCCAACTTACCTTTGGCATTGTCGATTAGGCCACATAAATGAGAAACACATTTCCAAACTCCATAAAGATGGACTGTTGGACTCTTTTGATTATGAATCATATGAGACATGCAAATCTTGTTTAATTGGAAATATGACAAAGTCTCCATTCATAGGAAAAGGTGAAAGAGCTAATGATCTTTTGGCCCTCATACATACTGATGTATGTGGACCACTGAACATACCAGCCAAAGGAGGTTTTCAGTACTTCATCACATTTACTGATGATTTCAGTAGATATGGTTATGTGTATTTAATGAAACACAAATCAGAGTCCTTTGAAAAGTTCAAGGAATTCAAGAATGAAGTACAAAACCAACTAGGTAAGAATATTAAAACTCTTCGATCAGATCGAGGTGGTGAGTATTTAAGCCTAGAGTTTGATGACCATCTGAAAAAGTGTGGGATCCTATCCCAACTTACTCCTCCTGGAACACCCCAATGGAATGGTGTATCTGAGAAAAGAAATCAAACCCTGTTAGACATGGTCCGATCCATGATGAGTCATGCCGATCTTCGAAACTCCTTTTGGGGACATGCACTATTGACAGCAGCTTACACACTTAACCGTGTTCCATCCAAAAAGGTTGAGAAGACACCATATGAGATATGGAGTGGTAAGAAACCACATATGTCTTACATGAAGATTTGGGGTTGCGAAGTTTATGTGAAACGACAAATTTCAACTAAGCTTGAGCCCAAATCTGACAAATGCTTATTTGTGGGGTATCCTAAAGAAACAAGAGGGTATTACTTCTACAATCCTTCAGAGGGCAAAGTGTTTGTCGCTCGAACTGGAGTTTTCCTAGAAAAGGATTTTATTTCCAAAGGAATCAGTGGGAGGAAAGTAGAGCTTGAAGAAATTCAAGAATCACAAAGCATCGATACACCTATGGAGGAATTAGAGCAGGAAACACAAGTAGTTGTGGAAGAGCAACCTGCTCAAGTAGAATAAGACCAGCGTAGGTCAAGCAGAATACGTCACCTACCTGAGAGATATGGATATCTCATAACAGATCAAGGTGATGTATTACTCATGGATCAAGATGAGCCTGTGACCTAGCAAGAGGCCATAACTGGTCCCGAGTCTGAGAAGTGGCTAGAAGCCATGAAATCTGAAATGGATTCCATGTACACAAACCAAGTTTGGACCTTGGTAGAGCCTCCTGTAGGAGTCAACCCTATAGGATGAAGGAAAAGGGGAAGATCAGTTCAAAGACAAAAGAAAAAGGAAGAAGGAAAAGATCGAATCAAACACATAAGAAGGGAGAGAGTTCAAGAGCTTAATAATCTGGTTCACCGGGATAGACCTCGATCCCGTAGGTTGATTCTTTTTTTCACACCTTAATATACATATTTTGTTATTATAATTGCTTCGGAACTTTGTTTAATATTTTTTATGAGTTAAGTATATTTGTATATAACTTAGATTAGCTTTTATAATTATTTCAACTAATTATTAAAATATGTGAAAGTTTGAAAAGCCTTGTATTGTATCTATAAGGAATACCAAATCATACCCCAATAGGCAAGACTCGGTTTGTACGCACTATGTACCTGACAAGATATTTTTTCATTTTTTAATCATAAATAATATAAAATTATATGGATGATTATGGGATAGAAATTTGGGATAAAAAAAATTAGGGATAAGGGATATATTACTTGAGTTGGTATAATTACAAATAATTAATTTGGATAATTTTAGGGATAATATGGGATAATTTTATGGGATAAAACCTCAGGGTTTTAAGGATAAAAATTTATGGGATAATTTTTGGGATAATAAATAGGGATAAATTTTTAGGGTTTTAGGGATAAATAATTAGAGGTAAGGGATATAACACTTGGGTTAAGGTTATGAGATAAAACCCTAGATTTTAAGGGATAAAAATTTATGGGATAAAATTATGCAATAATTTTAGGGATAATATGGTATAAAAATGTGGGATATATTTTTAGGATTTTAGGGATAAATAATCAGGAATATGATATTTTGTTACTTTATAATCATCGAATATTGTTATGGGTTTATTTTCTAAAATTAAAATATTCATCATATTTTGGTAAATTAACTAAGGGATAAATCAGGATAAGAGATATGTTAAATTGCATATTATTTAATTTATTCTTCTTAATCAAATTAAATTTTCACAATTGAATAAGGGATAAAAACAAGGGATACAAATATGGGATAAAACATTGTCTAAAAGTCTAGGATTTTCAATGAATAAAATCGGGGATAAAATCGGGATAAAGGGTTATGTCTAATACCTAATTATGACTCCTAACTTATTTTCTTAAATAAATTAAAATACTATTTTTGCATGGGATAAAAGGGATAAAATCAATTTGAACTCACTTCAAATCGTAAGACCTCTACCCTAGTGTATTGAGGCACTTTTCAAAATCAATTACTTCTCCGCCCCCGAGGCGTGAGAATTTTCAAGGGATAAAAACAACCAACCAAACAACATTTTCAAGAAGAACTACGGTACTCTGATCGCTCGCCTAATGCGAAGGTACGTAGGCATAGAGTTGTAAACTCTAGCGAGTACAATTATGAAAAAATATTTTTGGGTCTCTCGTCCATTTAAAAGTAATACCTCCTGTAAATAAATAAATAATTAATAATTAATAAATATTAAAGCAAACACTTTAGAAACACACACTAGCCCTATAATTGTAGGAGGATCCCATTGAGTACAATGGAGGTAAGGGGTGCCTAACACCTTCCCCTTACTTAACTGACTCCCGAACCTAGTCTCTTACTCTTAACTATTAGGTTTTATCATTATTTCCCTGTTTCTTAGGAACAAATAAAGGATGGTGGTGTCTCTGTCATTTTTCCAGCCACGACTGCTGGCGACTCTGTTGGGGAGTTCTTATACTTTCCCTAAAGAGAGTCCATCCTAACCTTGGGTTTTAGGGTTGTGCTTGTTTCTATATGTATTTGCTTTCATTTATTTATGTTTATTTATTTATTTATTCACTTTATTCTTTATTATATTATTATGCCTGTCATATCATATTGATTGGGATTTTCAAAGTTGTGAAGCCAAAACCCAGGCTTGAGAAAAAATATAAGCTTAAGTAAGGGGTCGTCCTGTCTCGGCCATCGGGGTTTTCATCCCGTGGGGTCTTTGATGACGATTCCGCCCATAATACATCAATTCAAAAGGGTTGTCATGAGAAGGCCAGCACTTCTTCATGATAAAACTTTGAGTTCGGTCCATGACTCTGGGGACCTCTTCTAGAACCCTCTTAACTTAGGGTGACCTTATGTTATCAACCTGCAAAGGTTGTTACTAGGTCCCTCCTAGATGAGACTTATCCCAAAGGCTTATCGTAGGAAGGCTTGCTCCTTCTCATGGTAAAACAAGGGTATAATCCATGACTCTAGAGCTATCATCCTGCAAAAACTTTATATCCTACAAGTGAGGGGATTGGGTAGTCTAAGCCTATATCTGACATATCATAAGGAATCTACCCTTAACTAGGTCATGCTTGCATATTATCTTACATGTCTCAAAATCGTTTGGGTTTACCATGCCAATTATTACCCCTATCTATAAGGAACCTTCTTAAACAAGGTGTCCTTATACTCGGCATTATCCTTAAACCCATATGTGTGTATCTCTATTACTATCCTAAACTCGTAGGGGTTTCCTTTCGTCTGTCGCAATCCCTAAACCCGTGTGGGTTCTCCTATCTGTCACTACCCTAATGTGACAATTGCATGACATCTTAAAAAAAACATTTAGCATACCTTCAAAATTAAAATTTTAAAAAAAGGAAAAAATATTTTTGGGTACACATGCATTTGCATACATACACATATATTTGCATATCTTTTTTGTTTCCTCCCTTATCCAACTATCATCCAGTTAGCAGACTTCCTGATACTCATGAACAAACTCGAAGGACGTCTCAATAAGGGAAAGTACCATTGAAGAGAGAAGGCAACCCTTCGCCATGCAAGCTACGGCCTACCTAGAGCCTCAAATACAACCTTGGATGATGATGCCTCAACAAAGTCTGCAATAATATCTACTTTAGCAACAACCTCATGCGGCTTAGAAAGAACTTGGATCCTATACCAGAGTCTTATGATAAATTGTTAAAACCTTTTCTCAGAGGTGCCCTAGTGGAACTACAACCGAATGATCTTCCTCCTCGTCCATATCCTAAAAGTTATGACGAGAATGCCCAATGTGAGCACATAGTCCAAGACTTGATCGACAACAAACAATTGACTTCCAAAAAAGGAGTCCCGTTGTTAAACAGTCACCTCTTATCTTTATAAGTGGGAGAACTTCAAGAGGTGTTGCCTAAATCCGGTTGGATCAACAATGAAGCTTGTCCCTAAGATCAATAGACTTTATCATTTCTAGTTGTAATCTCTTTTTTGCTAAGGGTTGTTTGTATTTAAAATTTGTACTCTTTGAAAAGTAATTTTAATAAAATGAGCATGCACGTTTTTTGGATTGATCCATTTGCTTTCACTCTGTCTTATTCCATCAAAAAAAAATCAAGGCTTTTCCATTCCACTTTTCAACCATTAACAAACTTAAGAGGAGAATGATGTAATAAATAACTGAATTGGCCGATTATGCTTTTAATAGTAAGACCTGGCTGATGATGTAAGGCATTATTTCACTTCCTAAACACTGGAGAAATAAGGAGATAATCCATAGTCACCCCCTCGAGCCAGAAGTTGTTGTTTCTTTCTCTATTCGTAAAAACCCTTAATATTAACCAGGGGCAGGGTAGTTTCAATTGAGTCAATGATGCATTCTAGTCTCAAGAGAACCATTCGATAATCACATCAGTAAAAGGTTCAAGCAACATCTTCCTTACACCATTCAACATTGAGGAAGCAATGAGGACAAAGCTCACAATAGCTAACAAGGCAGTCACAACTTTCGAAATATCAAAAAAAAAAGAGCACATGAATTATTCCAAAAAGAGCTCGCTAAGTAAAAAAAAAGGGAAACAACCAGAATTTTTTTACTTAGGCAAAAGTTAGGGCATCGTGTTTTAAAAAAAAGGCCCGCTAAGTCAAAAACTAAAACAGAGTTGACTTAGGCAAAAGGGGCATCCCGATGGACCACAATTCAAAATAATTGGTCCGTGCAAAAATAGGGATTAAAAATAAAAATAAAATAAAAAACAGAAACAAGCTTGTAAGTGAAAGTAAATGACTGCCACCTTAAGAATCTCATCAGTACTTGAATCATTACATCTACTTCCATCATTATCTATCAAAATTCTCTTGCAGACTAAATGCATTTGTTGAATTAATTGGATTTAGGAATGAAGATCATCAAGGAGAAGGGGTGGGATAAAATTAAAATTTGAGCCTTATATCTTTTATTTCATAAACCGTGAACCAGACACGTTATAACATTTAAAAGTCCTAATTGAAGTTAGGTTCACTATGAAAGCATACTCGGCAAAATCGTTGTTAAACTAACTCTGAATGTTTGTTATTAACCATCTTGTTCTATCATATCTTCCTTTATGCCAACCTCATGGCCATATATCATATGTATACACCATGTTCGTTTTCCATAATAATTTTCAATTTCAAAAACTTGCATGGGCATGATGTTATAATTACTTTTCAAAAAGAACATTTTTCTCACAAATCAATACTTAGCACCAAGGAAATATCAACAATGGTCTGCTCAGGGGCGCACCAGTTCGAGACATTATGGACTAGGGGCAAGTCACCTAAGGATCCTTCCAGTTAGAGGGAAAATCCTTATAATCATAGGGGCACATCATCTGAAGATCCTATTGATTAGAGGAGAAACCTTTCAATATTTGATACACCTATGTCAAATAACATCCATGACCCTCATGATCATGGACATACCTTTCAAGACTCTCATACTGGGGCATACCAACTCAAGGGCATAGTGAGGTCGATCACTCCAAAAATTCATCTAATTTGGGGCATACTTTTCAAAGATTCAAATACTGGGGCAATTCATATAAAGGTCACATCGCAGCATTGTAGGAGCCAAGCTCTTTTTTCATTATACACCTAGTGGGTTAGTCTTAAGGACAATTCCCCCGCAAGTATCCTTGGAACTCATTCTCCAAGCATAAAAACTTAGCAGCATTTTCCCCAGTATGCCCTAATGGTATACAATTCCTTCACCAGATCCTTGCAGGTATTTCTTAGGGCTTTCTCCAACACCCGCGCTCCTTAGGGAACCTCGCCTGGAAGCATATTCCCTAGTAGACAGTCATCTTACGTGACACCAGTCTTCCCCATTAGGGACATCGAATTCTTTTGTCAATCTCCTTTTATTCACGTCTTCTTAGAGAACTCCTCAATAAAAGTTCTATTACCATTGTCACTTTGGTTCTTACACCACTGTTCACTTTGGTTCTTACACTATTGCCACTCAGTCACTTCGGCTCTTACACCGTTGTCGTTTACTCACTTTGGGTTTTACATCGTTTTCATCCAGTCATTTTGGTTTTTACACTGTTTATCAATTCATTTGTACGATTTCTTATACCGTTTGTCATTTCAGTTTACGGTGATTCTACCGTTGTTACTCCTTTTAGTTCTTATACCACTATCACTACTCTCGGGGTTTTACAACAATGATAATTTATTTAGCATTGGTTCTTATATCGAGGATGATTGAATTCTCAATCCCCAGCTATACAAGCACAATTCCCAAGCAAGAATGCTTATTGGGCTTCCCCAATAAGTAACCATCTCCATAAAGCCTCTTCAATAAAGGACTTTCCCAACAAACTCACTCACCGTGAGTCGTCAGAGGAATATATCCATTAGTCTGTCATCCTGAATGATCTTTATCAACTATTGAGTGGGTATTCACCTCTTACATCTCCAGCTTATTAACTTATCCCATACGAGGGATATGTTCCATCAAATGCATCAGGGTTTTATCAAAGGGTTACATCGGGGTTTTTCAAGGGGTTCCACCAAGGGTTTCATCAAAGAGTTTTTACCAGGAGTTCCATTAGGGGTTTCATCAAAAGTATAAAGGATTTTCATCAATGGGTTCTACCAAGGGATTTTATTAAAGGAGTTTTATTAAAGGGGTTCAATCAAGGGGTTTTCATCATAGATTATCCGCCGAGGGTTCACTAGGGTTTTACCAAGAAGTTTCAACAAAGTGTTAATATCAAGGGGTTTCATCATGGATTTATCAAAGGGTTTCACCGGAATTTTCTATCAAAGGGTTCCGCCAGAATTTTATCAAAAGGATTTTTTAAGGGATTATATCAAAAGGGTTTATCAGGAATGTCATTAAAAGATTCCATCAAGGGGTCCTTCCGGAATTTTATCAGGGGTTTCATCTAGAGTGATCGGGGTATCAGTAGAGTACTACCCGATTCCCATAAAATGATCGGATGATCATGGGAATCGTATGCAAGTTTCACCTAGAAGGGTTAAGATTGAACAAAAAGGGTTTCATTAATAGGTTTCATCAAAGGTATTAAGGGTTTCATCATGGTTTTATAAGAGGGTTCCACCAGGATTCCACCAGGTTTACACTGTGGGTTTCACTAAGGATTTTATCAGGGGTTTCATCAAAGGATTCTATCAGGAGTTTCATCAAGGGGTTGTATCAAAGGGTTTCACCAGATTTCTATCAAGGGGTTTCATAAAGGGATTTCATCAAAAGGATTTTATGAAGGGTTTCATCTAGGGATTCCATCTGAAGTTTCATCAAAGGGGTTATATCAAAGGGTTTTCATCAAAATATTATCCACAGGGTTTCACCAAGAAGGTTCAACAAAGGTTATTATCAAGGGGTTCTATCAGACTATTATTAAAGGGGTTTCACCAGATTTTCATCAAGGGATTCCACCAGATTCTCATCAAGGGGTTCTACCAGAATTTTATCGAAATGGGTTTCATCCAGAGTAATCAAGGTATCACTAAAGTCCTACTCGACTCCAGGGACATAATCAGATGATTATAGGCAGATATTACTTGGATCAAGGGGTTCCATCAGGGATTTGTCAAAGGATTTCATTAGGGTTTTATCATCAGAGGTTCCATTAGAAGTTGTATTAGTGGTTTCATCAAGAGCTTTGCCAAGTATTTTATTAGGAGTTTTATCAGGGGTTCTACCAAGGTTTATCAAACAACGACTGGATGGTCGTCAGAGTCCTACCCAATTTCGGTAACATGATCGGATGATCATAGGAATTGTATGCAAATTTCACCCGATGGGCTGAAATTAATCACCAAGGTATTATTGGGGTCCATTAAAGGTTGGTATGGATGCTAATAGAACATCAAGGATTGTTCAATCCTTGCACATTCTTAGAATCCACTGACTACGTGGTCAAAATTAGGGTTCCTCTTTATATTTAACCATCTTCTCCCCGAGAAGATGAAGACTCATCATCATCATCATCTCAGTTTGAAGTTGATTAAATAGGGGCAACTGTCGTACCCCAAATTTTGCCCACCCTTCACATGTTTTCTAACGCCATTTTATTTTAAATAAATGAAATGACACACTTGGTAAAGGAGAATGTGTAAGGAATGCAAGCATAAGGTCATGAGTTCAAATCCTATATTTTCCATCTTTTTTTTTTGTATTTTTCCCTTTTTATTTGCTTTTAACTTTATCACTATTTTGTTTACAAAATTACAAAAAAAAATCACAAAAATTTTATTTTTATGTTATATTATTAATTTTTATTTTTTTGTTATTATGCATTTTTAAAAATAATATTAATTTTTCATTAAAACCATGATTTTACGCATAAAATAATAAAAAATATTTTATTTTAAATGCAGTTTATTTATTAGATCTAATTAGGTTAATTTCGTTCTAATTAATATGATACAATTTTAATTTAAGTTTTAACCAATTTGGTTACTAAAAATATAAAAAAAACCTTTAGAGTACTAGTATATTGTTATTATTAGTTATTATTATAGAAAAAAATTGCATATTTATTTTATTTTATTTTTCATTTTTTATTATTATCAAATTTTTCACTTTTTTATTTTTATTTTTATTTTTATTTTTATTTTATTTTTAAAATCCCAAAATTAATTAAAAAAAAAGAAAAAAAAGAAAAAAATCCAAAAGTTGATAAAATTGGAGTCGTTCTATTAAAATCCCAATAAACCAAGAAAAAAAAATGTATATATTATTACTTTTAATACTATTAGTTATTTTGAAGAGATTTTGTTATTAAGTTAATTATTATCAATTTAGTGATTGGTTAATAGGTATTAATTTGCATTATTATTATTGTTAATAAAAAGATCCCAAAATCTCAAATACTCCAAATTTAGTACACGATTTCAAGTACATGATTTTAATCCAAAATTAGAACAAATCTTATCACATATATCCTAATATATCACACGGTTTACATTCTGAAAAAAAATATCCCAAATTTACACCAAAATCAAGTCATTCAAAGGCTTTCCCAAACCAAACTAGAATAAAATTATGAATCATTATAAATTATTATAGAATTCATTCTTATGTTATTATTATTATTAGAGGTCCCAATACTTCCAAAAAAAAGCGTTATCATCAAATAGAATAGATTTATATGACGTTTAAAATTGAATTTTAAGTTATAAAATGTTTTTTAATAGAGAGTGTTTTACATTTTATTTACCATAATAATAAATTAATAAATTAATAATATTATACTTTTATTGTATTAACTATTAATATCGTTTACAAATTATTTAATTAATGATCGTGTACATCTAAAAAAAATGTATTAGAATTAAGATATAAATAAATTTAAATTTTTAATAAAATTCATATAACAATAAGAACATTTATAATAAACATTAACTCTAAATTTTAAATATTACTAAAAAAATAGTTTTTTATAGATTTTGTTGTCATGCACAATTCATATACGAGACAAAGACAAATATATATTTGATACATATTGATAAGTTAAAATTAATATTTTTTTAATAAAAATAAAAATAATATAATTAATAAAATGTTTCCATTATTATAAAAATGTTCTTTTTACTATTATTAAATTTGCTAGTTATTATCATTATAAAAACAAACCCCTAAAATACATATTATTATTATCATTACTCCAAAATTAAAGTGAAATTCCCAAATTTCCAAATTTAAGAATATGTTTCCTGAATATCCCAATCTCCACCAAAATAAAAAATTGGATTAAAATACGACCTGCGTGTCGTGCCTCTCTTTTAATCTCTCAATGTAACTTCTTTTCTCATCTCACTCCCTCGTATGTAAAACGAGTTTCTTTATGTAATGTAATGTTATGAAGAAAGCAAAGAAGTCAGTGCCAAAGGAGGACAACCTTGAAGATCTTGCTTGGAGAAGCTTAGATCGTTATTAGGTTAGCTTATGTTCTCTTATTGGCTTGGGAGAACAATTGCGCTAGGGGTCATAACTATTTCATTATATATGTATGTTGATGCATGTGTATGTATGTTGATGCATGTGAGAGACGATTTATATGATAAATAAGCCGGTGAGATCAGAATAATTGCAAATTCCCTCAAATTAAATATTAAGTTTATGCTTTCCAAGTTTTAACACTCATCAAGACTAGTATCGGATAATGTAGGTTTCGCCTACGCGAGGTGCATGTTCTATATTAGTAAGTGCGATAGGATAATTTTAATATCAAATTGTTAAAACAATGGGTCAAACTTGACTAAACAAATTATAATAAGATTATATATGTTTAGAAGCAAGAGTTGGGAATTATCCATGTGATGGATTGGAATAAGGAGTTATTCACCCAACTAAAATATTCGAGAGTTGTATTAGATACAATTGGAAGGAGTTCCTACCTAAATAACCTAGTTTTGTGTAATCCGCCTACGCGGACTTAGAACGAAGTGAAATATGGATCTCGACCCACTAGAAAATCTTCCAACGGGATTTTCCGAATCAAATGATGAGGGTCATTTGTTTTGAATAAAATAGTGGGAGCATATTTAATTAAAGGCCTAATTAAATATGTCAACGATACTTATATTTTCATTAATTCTTATATAGATTACCATGACAACAAACACCTCTAACAACATCTTGCGATCAATCCTTGACAAAGAAAACTTGTCTGGGACAAATTTTCTGGATTGGCACCGAAACCTGAGGATTGTCCTCAAACATGATAAAAAGCTGTATGTCTTGGAGAAACCTATTCCTGAAGAGGAACCTCCTAGTTCTGCACCTAAGGTAGAAAGAGATGCTTATAAGAAGCATGTCGATGATGCCAATGAAACTGCTTGTCTCATGCTAGCTACCATGAACTTAGAATTGCAAAAGCAATATGAGAACATGGCAGCGTTCGATATGATCGAACACCTGAAGTTGCTCTATTAAGAGCAAGCAAGACATGAGAGGTTTGAAGTTTCAAAAGCCCTTTTTCAAGGCAAGTTAGCTGAGGGAGCCCCTGTAGGTCCCCATGTGCTCAAGATGATTGGGTATGTGGAAAACCTTGAGAGATTGGGTTTTCCCCTCGGAAAGGAACTTGCGACTGATTTGATCTTGCAATCGTTGCCAGATAGATTCAGTCAATTTGTCCTAAATTTCAATATGAATGATATGGACAAATCTCTTCCTGAACTGCTCGCCATGTTAAGAACTGCTGAGCAGAATCTGAAGTCAAAAGGGAAGTCCATTCTGATGATCGGAAATGGAAAGAGACAGAACAAAAGGCCCACTAAGCAGGGTGATAAAGGGAAAGGCAAGGAAGTTACCAAACCCAAACCCACCGTTGCTGCTTTAAAGCCTAGTGGAGGCATAGCAAAAGAAGGCACCTGCTTCCATTGCGGTAAGACCGGACACTGGAAGAGAAACTGCCCAAAGTACCTGGAAGATAAGAAGAATGGAGTAGAGACTTCAACTTCAGGTATTTTTGTTATTGAAATTAATTTATCTACTTCAGCATCATGGGTATTAGATACTGGATGCGGTTCTCACATTTGTACAAATGTGCAGAGACTAAAAAGGATTAGAGATTTGGCAAAAGGTGAAGTCGACCTACGAGTTGGCAATGGAGCAAAGGTTGCTGATTTAGCCGTAGGAACTTATGTATTGACTTTACCTAGTGGTTTAATAATTCAGTTAGAGAACTGTTATTATGTACCTGCAATTAGCAGGAATATTATTTCCGTTTCTTGTTTGGACAAGTTTGGTTTTTCATTTATAATAAAGAACAATTGTTGCTCAATTTTTTTGAATGATATATTCTATGCTTCTGCACAAATGAACAATGGACTATATGTCCTTGATCTTGAAATGCCTATTTATAACATTAATACTAAAAGGATGAAACCTAATGAGTTAAATCCAACTTACCTTTGGCATTGTCAATTAGGCCACATAAATGAGAAACACATTTCCAAACTCCATAAAGATAGACTGTTGGACTCTTTTGATTATGAATCATATGAGACATGCAGATCTTGTTTAATTGGAAATATGACAAAGTCTCCATTCATAGGAAAAGGTGAAAGAGCTAATGATCTTTTGGCCCTCATACATACTGATGTATGTGGACCACTGAACATACCAGTCAGAGGAGGTTTTCAGTACTTCATCACATTTACCGATGATTTTAGTAGATATGGTTATGTGTATTTAATGAAACACAAATCAGAGTCCTTTGAAAAGTTCAAGGAATTCAAGAATGAAGTACAAAACCAACTAGGTAAGAATATTAAAACTCTTCGATTAGATCGAGGTGGTGAGTATTTAAGCCTAGAGTTTGATGACCATCTGAAAGAGTGTGGGATCCTATCCCAACTTACTCCTCCTGGAACACCCCAATGGAATGGTGTATCTGAGAGAAGAAATCAAACCCTGTTAGACATGGTCCGATCCATGATGAGTCACGTCGATCTTCCAAACTCCTTTTGGGGACATGCACTATTGACAGCAGCTTACACACTTAACCGTGTTCCATCCAAAAAGGTTGAGAAGACACCATATGAGATATGGAGTGGTAAGAAACCACATATGTCTTACATGAAGATTTGGGGTTGCGAAGTTTATGTGAAACGACAAATTTCAACTAAGCTTGAGCCCAAATTTGACAAATGCTTATTTATGGGGTATCCTAAAGAAACAAGAGGGTATTACTTCTACAATACTTCAGAGGGCAAAGTGTTTGTCGCTCGAACTGGAGCTTTCCTAGAAAAGGGTTTTATTTCCAAAGGAATCAGTGGGAGGAAAGTAGAGCTTGAAGAAATTCAAGAATCACAAAGCATTGATACACCTATGGAGGAATTAGAGCAGGAAACACAAGTAGTTGTGGAAGAGCAACCTGCTCAAGTAGAACAAGACCAACGTAGGTCAAGCAGAATACGTCACCTACCTGAGAGATATGGATATCTCATAACAGATCAAGGTGATGTATTACTCATGGATCAAGATGAGCCTGTGACCTACTAAGAGGCCATAACTGGTCCCGAGTGTGAGAAGTGGCTAGAAGCCATGAAATCTGAAATGGATTCCATGTACACAAACCAAGTTTGGACCTTGGTAGAGCCTCCTGTAGGAGTCAACCCTATAGGATGCAAGTGGGTCTTTAAAAAGAAGACTGACATGGATGGTAAGGTACATACCTATAAGGCAAGACTGGTTGCAAAAGGATATAAACAAATTCATGGGGTTGACTATGATGAAACCTTTTCACCAGTTGCAATGCTTAAATCTGTTCGGATTTTACTTGCTATCGCTGCATATCATGATTATGAAATATGGCAGATGGATGTCAAAACTGCTTTCCTTAATGGGAATCTTCTTGAGGATGTATACATGACACAAACTGAAGGTTTTGACATACCAGAAGAAGCCCAAAAGATATGTAAGTTACAAAGGTCAATCTATGGATTGAAGCAAGCTTCCAGAAGCTGGAATCTTCGTTTTGATGAAACAGTAAAACAATATGGATTCATCAAGAACGAAGATGAGCCTTGTGTCTACAAGAAGGTTAGTGGGAGCATGATCGTTTTCCTGGTATTATATGTAGATGACATATTACTCATTGGAAACGATATCCCTACCCTACAACAAGTAAAGTCTTGGTTCGGGAAATGCTTTTCTATGAAGGACCTAGGTGAAACAGCCTATATATTAGGAATCATAATCTATAGAGATAGATCACAAAAACTGCTTGGCCTAAGTCAGAGTACGTACCTAGACAAAGTGGTGAGATGCTTTAATATGCATGATTCTAAGAAAGGATTCATACCTATGCAACATGGCTTGTGTCTATAAAAAACACAATCCCCTTCAACTGAGGAAGAAAGGGATCGCATGAATAAGATTCCATATGCATCTGCAATAGGATCTATCATGTATGCCATGTTATGTACTCGACCAGATGTCTCGTATGCTTTAAATGCAACGAGTAGGTACCAATCTGATCCTGGTGATGCCCATTGGGTAGCTGTCAAGAATATCCTTAAGTACTTGAGAAGGACTAAGGACTCACTCTTGATATATGGAGGTCAGGAAGAGTTGGTTGTATTCGGATACACCGATGCTAGCTTCCAGACAGATAAGGATGACTTTAGATCGCAATCTGGTTACGTGTTTTGTTTAAATGGTGGAGCTGTGAGCTGGAAAAGTTCAAAGCAAGATACAATTGCTGATTCTACAACCGAGGCCGAGTATATTGCTGCCTCAAGTGCAGCAAAGGAAGCTGTTTGGATCAAAAAGTTCATTAGTGAACTTGACATAGTTCCTAGCATTGTGGATCCCATTGGTCTCTATTGTGATAACAATGGTGCTATCACACAAGCTAAGGAGCCTAGATCTCATCAACGATCCAAACACATACTTAGGCGTTATCACCTCATTCGAGAGATAATAGATAGAGGAGATGTGAAAATATGTAGAGTACCTACACTCGACAATATTGCTGACCCACTGACAAAGCCTCTTGCGCAGCAGAAGCATGATGGCCATACTAGATCTATGGGCATTAGGGATATGCCTGATTGGCTCTAGTGCTAGTGGGAGATTGTTGGTGTAAGCCCTAGAGGCCAATACTTTTGGTACTTGTATCGAATTATTTATTAATAATAAAAGGCATTTTTCTTTATTATGTTTGTTTAATAAAGTCCCTGGAATAGATAGTCCGTTTAATATATCAAGTATGACTTAATCATGAGATCACATTAAACATAAGGACACTATTCTTAAAGTATCCGTAGTCAAGCTTTATTGTGAAGTGGGATAACATTAAAGCATGAAGACTATTATGTTCGTAGACTGATGATCACGTCTCATGGATCATGGATAAAGAGTAATATTCATACTGGATTGACCCGCTATGAGAATACTATATAGAATGTTATGCGAAGTGTCATAAGTTATTTTCATGGTGATAATGGTGTATACCACTCTTCGACCTGAAACCACTATGGACCCTAGATGTAGAGTCGAGTGCTTTATTGCTGATCCAACATTGTCCGTAACTGGATAACCATAAAGACAGTTGATGGGTACTCCACGAAGCATGCTAAGGGACATGAGTGACCTAGATGGACCTTGGTAGAGCCTCCTGTAGGAGTCAACCCTATAGGATGAAGGAAAAGGGGAAGATCAGTTCAAAGACAAAAGAAAAAGGAAGAAGGAAAAGATCGAATCAAACACATAAGAAGGGAGAGAGTTCAAGAGCTTAATAATCTGGTTCACCGAGATAGACCTCGATCCCGTAGGTTGATTCTTTTTTTCACACCTTAATATACATATTTTGTTATTATAATTGCTTCGGAACTTTGTTTAATATTTTTTATGAGTTAAGTATATTTGTATATAACTTAGATTAGCTTTTATAATTATTTCAACTAATTATTAAAATATGTGAAAGTTTGAAAAGCCTTGTATTGTATCTATAAGGAATACCAAATCATACCCCAATAGGCAAGACTCGGTTTGTACGCACTATGTACCTGACAAGATATTTTTTCATTTTTTAATCATAAATAATATAAAATTATATGGATGATTATGGGATAGAAATTTGGGATAAAAAAAATTAGGGATAAGGGATATAATACTTGAGTTGGTATAATTACAAATAATTAATTTGGGTAATTTTAGGGATAATATGGGATAAAACCTCAGGGTTTTAAGGATAAAAATTTATGGGATAATTTAGGGATAATTTTTGGGATAATAAATAGGGATAAATTTTTAGGGTTTTAGGGATAAATAATTAGAGGTAAGGGATATAACACTTGGGTTAAGGTTATGAGATAAAACCCTAGGATTTTAAGGGATAAAAATTTATGGGATAAAATTATGAGATAATTTTAGGGATAATATGGTATAAAATTGTGGGATATATTTTTAGGATTTTAGGGATAAATAATCAGGAATATGATATTTTGTTACTTTATAATCATCGAATATTGTTATGGGTTTATTTTCTAAAATTAAAATATTCATCATATTTTGGTAAATTAACTAAGGGATAAAATCAGGATAAGAGATATGTTAAATTGCATATTATTTAATTTATTTTTCTTAATCAAATTAAATTTTTACAATTGAATAAGGGATAATAAGGAATAAAAACAAGGGATACAAATATGGGATAAAACATTGTCTAAAAGTCTAGGATTTTCAATGAATAAAATCGGGGATAAAATCGGGATAAAGGGTTATGTCTAATACCTAATTATGACTCCTAACTTATTTTCCTAAATAAATTAAAATACTATTTTTGCATGGGATAAAAGGGATAAAATCAATTTGAACTCACTTCAAATCGTAAGACCTCTACCCTAGTGTATTGAGGCACTTTTCAAAATCAATTACTTCTCCGCCCCCGAGGCGTGAGAATTTTCAAGGGATAAAAACAACCAACCAAACAACATTTTCAAGAAGAACTACGGTACTCTGATCGCTCGCCTAATGCGAAGGTACGTAGGCATAGAGTTGTAAACTCTAGCGAGTACAATTATGAAAAAATATTTTTGGGTCTCTCGTCCATTTAAAAGTAATACCTCCTGTAAATAAATAAATAATTAATAATTAATAAATATTAAAGAAAACACTTTAGAAACACACACTAGCCCTATAACTGTAGGAGGATCCCATTGAGTACAATGGAGGTAAGGGGTGCCTAACACCTTCCCCTTACTTAACTGACTCCCGAACCTAGTCTCTTACTCTTAACTATTAGGTTTTATCATTATTTCCCTGTTCCTTAGGAACAAATAAAGGATGGTGGCGACTCTGTCATTTTTCCAGCCACGACAGACATCAAATCACAAGTTGGCTATTGAAATTACAAGCATACAATGATTTAACCAATGTCCTGATTGTACTACACCATGCTAATGCCATACTACATAACTTGAGTAAATTGAGAATGAGAGGCATCCAATCGTTGGTATTCCCTGTTCGGTTCATTCCCGTCCTAAACCAATTCAATAGAAGTCTTACAATTTTAAGCCCAAAGCTATCCTTCACTTGAAGAACCCCTGTCAATGTGACCTGCAAAAAAGGATAAGAATTTAAAATCAAAATTTTGATACAACGTTACCACCATAATATTATAAGTTGAAAAAGATTAAAAGTAATTAGAACGGTAAATTAAACAAATAATTGGGGTAGGGGACCACAACAAGAAGTTACAGGCAGAGGGAATGCACCAAGCGTACCCAAGATAGACGCTCTTCCCCCCACTCACCATTCAGATCCACGAAATGAGGGATACGAAAATTAGTCCCCCACAATATCTAACAAAATCTTTCTAACGGAATGATTGGAGATTTTTTTAAGCCCTTCTATAAAAGGGAGAGACCCAATCATTTCAAAGACCACCATTATTCTGCAAAAATTCTCAAGAACACTTTTCAGAGAAGCTCACAATTTTTTTTTCAAGTCTACATTAGAGTTTCACACTGAAACTCTAACGTAGACGTGCTCAGACCAACACAACAATTAATAACAAACAGAGAAGAACAGAGAAGAAGAAGACGGAGAGGAATCTAAATTAGAAGAGGACTTATCTCAAACGCGGTGGGGAAGGCGTCGCCGACAACTGGACTCCGATCAAGTATACTTTTTTCCCTTTCTTTGCTTAGACTCTTCGCATCATCTTGCTCGCCTTGACGAACTGATTGAAAACCCCTTTCTAATTGCACATAATCGTTACTGTTGAGTGTTTAATTCTAAATCTAGGGTTTGCACTTGAACTCAGTTTTTTCTGTTTGTTTTTGCTTCGACTTGTTTCGATTAGAAGAGCTCTCGGTGTAGGGTGTGTCGGTTTTCGCTCTTGGTAAAATTTATTTTCTTTCCTCTCACTTCAGGCTCCGATCTGGTTGTTTGAGAGAGTTTTGGGACGAAACAAGGTCGGATTTGTAATCACGGGTAAAAAAAGGGGGGGGGGGTTAGTGTTTAGGTTTTGGTGGTTTGGGTGTTGGTTCGCCGGAGAAAAAGGTGGCTCCGCCGTTGTTGGCCGGCAACCACCGTCTTCTCCGGTAGATTGCGGCTGCAGAAAATACTTGGAATTGCAGAGAGTTTGTTGTTTCAGTTTTGAAGAGAGAGAAAGGTTTTGCTAAAATGTGGTTTTTGTTCATGATCTCCCTTTAAAGAGATAGGGTTGGGGTTTGTGAGTGGCGGTGACAAGTGTTACCAACCCTGGACACTTGTCACCGGTAAGAAATGGGGGTGTCATTTGTTCCTACGTGCGAAGGTGAATCACCTTATCATGCGACCCTCCATGCTTGTTATCTGATCCGAAGACCAAGTTAGATCTCTAGATCTGACGGTCCGGAGCATCACTTAGTCAACGCGGTTGACTGGGTCTCCTTAGACCCGTTCTGAAATTGAAATGGGCCGCCTCACTCAAGGCCCGTGTTCATTTTTCCTGTTAACACCTCCCTTTGACATGAGTCTGGCAGCGCCCACTTGGGATTAATATTTATTTAGGGCCCATCTGTATTTTTTGTCTTTTATCCTTGTTTGGCCTATTGTTTGTTTTATTATTAGTTTTATTGCATATTTTCATTATTTCTTTTATTGTTAATTGGATAATTTTATTTTTGTTAAGTAATTCGAATTCAATTTAATTAATGTTTTGGTTAATTTTTATAGTTTTATTTAATTTAATCATTTTATTTAACCTTTTAATCAACTTCATTAAGCATTTTATTTAAACATTTAGTCATGTATTTTTATGAGATTAGTTATTACTTGTCATTTTTGTACTTATTTGATCCCTTAGCTTGCATCAATTAAATCGTGCGAGATACTTCATTAATAAAAACGAATCGTCAATCACCTCAAATATTTACCAAAACTAAAAAATCATCAATCAATTCTCGATTTAATATCAAACCCATTTCCATACCCTTGTAAGTCGATCACTTTTAGCATCACCATCAACCTCACATAGCTTACTCTTGGGATTTCTTAAAATGGGACCTATTTGATTTTAATTAATCGAGTAGATGATGGATTCACTAAATAAAATCCAATTTATTCACAAAAAACACAAATTTAAAACCTCGATCCAATGTCGAGTATTTTATTTAAAATTAATTAAAAAAACACCTAATAACAATTAAATGCCATTTCGTAAGAACGAAACGAAAAGGGGGATGGTTTTGAGCCTTCCACTTCTCTCCTCAATTGTTTGAATACGAGTTCTCTTACTCGGTCAGTTAGACAATTGTCGTTTCTCTACAAACTTCTAAACCCGATTAAATCAAAACGCAAATATAATAAGCTAAATGAAAAGGGAGAGGACTTTGAGCCTTCAACTTCTCTCCTTAATTGTTTGAATACGAGTTATCTTACTCGGTTATTCGAATAATTATCATTTTTCCATAAAATTTTAACTTAATCAAATCATTTTCACAATAAACTATACGAAAATGGAGATGGTCTTGAGTCTTAGATTCCTCTCCTCAAATGCTTGGATATGAGTTGTCTTACGCAACCATTCGAGTACTTGTCATTTATTCTAAAACACATCCACCATACATAAACCTATTTTCATAATCACTGAGATGAAACAGAAAGTGGTCTAGAGTCTTCTATTGCCTTATCCGATTATTAGGATACGAGTTGTCTTACTCGACTATCCGAGTAATCGTCATCCAACAAAAATATCTCAACACATCAAATCTATCTGTCCTTGCCCCCGTGCGATCAAAACCAATTAAACAAAACACCAAACATATTAACTCAACTTGTCCCCCCGTGTGATTAAAACTATTTTCAGAAAGAACATTGTTTAATCCCTTCTAACATGCACAACAACCTAGTGTTTAAGCCTCCGCCGAGAGTAGACAAGCCAACCTTTAGCCTTTAGAACGCGATCTAAACAGTCGTTCACTAAAAGATACCAACCAACCGTAGTTCCCCGAACTACGAATGCTTTGACTTCCTTATTGCACCATAAGGATACGTAGGCACGAGATTGCGAGATCTTGGAGAGCACACTAATAAAAAACCTCCCTTTTCTCCCTTCTGAGGTTCCCATCCATCTCTATTCAATTTTATTATCAATCGAAGAAAACAAACAACATTCAGTTAACATTCAAATCGCAAATTAAACTAAAAGGTTCCCGCTGAGTGCAACGGACTTGAGGGGTGCTAATACCTTCCCCTTCTGTAATAGAATCTCGAACCCGAATATGGTTGCGACAACCGTTATTCAATTTTTTAAAGGTTTTATCGATATTTTCCTATTCCTTCATTGGGATAAATAAAGTTCGATGGTGACTCTGTTCGAACTAATTTTTTCCGCAACCATCGCGAGGAGTCGTATTTTTCGAGATGCGACAGATGGTGACCCTGCTGGGGACTAGCTCCAAGAAAACGAGAGTGAAGCCTAACTTAGTTTAGTTTCTGTATTGAGTGTTAATCTTGTTTGTTTGTTTGTTATCTTTATTTTGTTATTATTGTTCTATGATAATTATTGTTTTGCGATTTATTGGCTATGTCTTATTTGGGGCTCTCTGTTAGTGGTGCTTTGTGAGATAGGCTCTCTATCCGAGTCTGAGAAAAACCATAAGTTTAAGTTGAAGGTTGCGTAGTGGACGCCCACAAGGAGTCTTCCTTGTTGGGAAGATATGAAGACCCCGCCTAGAGGAGATTCTCTTGAGATATTGTTGCCCAACGAGTTTTCGTCACGACGATAGTATTCTCAAGTTGGATCAATGACTCTAGGGACCTTTTTACCCACTATATCCGGTGGTTATGTAGTATTTACCTAAAAAGTTTCAGACTTGTTGGGTTAATAGGAAAGCCCCAATCAGATGAGATCCCTTGGGCGTATTACTACCTTACAGTAATATTCCCAACCTCGATCTATGACTCTGAGAACCTTATTAGAACCTTGGACTCGAGAGTTGCGTAGTATGGACCCACTAGGAGTTTTCCTCTTTGGGACCATACGAAGGCCTCACCCAGACGAGACCCTTTTTAGTGACCTTATTGTCAGATGAGCCTTCTTCATGACAATAACCTTCCTAAATTGTGATTGACGACTTTGGGAACCTACTAACTTTAGCATTTTCCAAAAGGGTTGTTTAGTAATCAAGGATACCCATTCTCACGGCCCTTATATTGACTTACCTGTGGTATGCATAACATTATTCATAACATGACATTCATACTATTTTATTTCCAAGGAATCTGAGCATCATAAGTTGCAGGAATTCCGGAAGCATGGAATCAAGCAAAAGAAACATTTACTCTTTCAAGTTTAAGGATCCCGATCTAAGAAGCTTGCGTGACTTGGTCTCCCAAATGCATCCGGTACATAGAATCAATTTTGGGAAGAACTATGGCAATCTGCTCAGCATCCTCAACCAACGAGTGGACCATACAACTTTAGTCACTCTGGCCCAATTCTTTGACCTACCTTTAAGGTGTTTCACATTCCAAGATTTCCAGCTAGCACCAATGCTGGAAGAATTCGAGCGTCTTGTTAGGATTCCTATGAAGAACAAGCCATTGTTTGAAGGGGTGGATGAATCTTTGCCACCTGAGATCATTGCTAGAGCACTTCACATGGACGGAAGGGAAGTTGAGGCTAACCTAGAGGTCAAAGGGAATACCAAAGGGTTTTCGCTAAGCTTTCTCTTGGAAAGAGCTCATACCCTACTAAAAGCAGAAAGTTGGGACACTTGTTACTCTGCTATTGCATTGGCTATCTATGGCATCATCCTGTTCCCAAATATGGATGGTTTCATAGACATGGCTGTTATTTGTGTCTTCCTCACCGGAAACACAATACCCACCTTGTTAGCTGATGTTTACTATTACATGAGCCATATGTACATCAAGAAGAAAGGAATGATTGCTTGTTGTGCTCCTTTATTATATCAGTGTTTCCTGAACATCTTTCGAAGACAGGTGTTTGGGTAGAACAGACAGACGCTAGTTGGCCTCAGAGGTTGGGGTCGCTCCGATCCGAAGATCTTTCTTGGTATTCCAAGGAATATATCGGCATGGACATCATATTCAGCCATTGAGATTTCCCTAATCTACCACTTTTTGGGACTCAAGGATGTGTAAATTCTAACCCAGTTCTATCACTAAGACAACTTGGGTACCCAATGGAAGGCCCTCCAGATGCGAGGTCTTTAGAAGCTTTCTTGTTGCTTGATTTTGGGGTTGAGAATCCTAGCTTATTCCAAAGAATTAGAGAGGCTTGGAAGAATGTCAATTGAAAAGGGAGAAATGATTTGGGAAGAGCTAATGGGATTACAAAAGAACCATACTTTCATTTGGTAAAGGAAATGGTAGAGGTGATCAAAATGCCATTCGTCACTCGGATTCCTGTACCTCCTTCCGAACCTAAGCTCATCCATATCCCTGATGAAGAGGTTGATGAACTCAGGACCACCATGGCAAAATTAGAAAGAGAGAATGAAGAGTTGAAGTTAAAACTCCAACAAGTCATCAATGAGAAAAACACTATGAAGTGGGAACTTGAGAGAAAGGATGTGCAGCTCCAAGAAAATGTGGAAAAGTTTAACAAAGAGGAGCATAAGAGGGAAAAGATCAAAGTGGGACTAGAACAAGCTGTCCTTTGTCTAGATACTCTTAAGGGCAAATTACGGCAAGCCCAAAAAGAATGTCAAGACAATGAGCATTGGTGGCACCTGGCCACGAAGGAAAGCAAGATGATAAGAGATACACTTGGGGCTCAGATAAAATAACTCACCATTTCTGTTCGTCATGCAAAGGCTGAAGCAGATCAAGAGCGCCGAATCAAAAATATAGCCACCGAAGCCTCTAGAGTTTCACCCATAATATGGGAGGAGAAGTGTCGAGAAGTGAGAGATGCAAAAGAGTCTGCCAGTTATTGGAAGAGTCAGCTAGAGTCATTACACCAAGACAACTCCATATGGTTGAAGGAACGAGAGTATGTGATTGAAGATTATGAATCCTTTAAGAAGACCATAGACTTCTTGCAAGGATATAGGGATAAGTTCTATGCAAAGCTCGATTGGCTGGTAGGATTCTGTAATTGGGCAGCTAAAGACCTGCCATGGAAGTTAAGACACGCAGTTGAAGAATTAAAGGAAGATAACACTCCTCCAGCCATAATCAATTTCATTTTTCTCTGTAGAGGGTTATTGAAGAGATTCAAGGAAGAAATAGAAGAACTCCAAGCCATAAAGCCTGTAGTTTAATTTTCCTATGTCTTATATTCTGTTCCTTTGACAATATATTTTGAATTAGGGCCTTTTGGATCACTACGTTATGTACTTGAATGAATGATGTTTAAATTGCTTCATTAGTGCTATTTTAGTATTTCTTGCTTTTTCGAATTGCTAACAACTAATGAAACTTGAATGATTCCCTGAAAATAAAATACGCATAACATTCGCATTCTCACTATGCATCACTCGTCATAAAAAACTCAAAAGACTTACACAACATTCTTACCCTCTATCCAGTAAAGCTGACTAATCAACACCGGTACGAGACGCAAAGTAACTACAAGATGACATTGGAACAAGTTGAGGCTAATCAAGCTACCATGAGGATAGACATCACCACGATCCCAGAAAAGATGGATCAACTGCTAGAGAGAATGCTAACAATAGCCCAAAGAGAGAGGGTCGTGGATGCAAAAATTAGGGCAAGGAAGAACGACAACACATCAGGATTGGTCTAACAAGATGAAAGCTTCATTCACACTAAGAAGAGTCTGGTTCATATACCGGTAGGGAACAAAGGGGATGAAGATCGTGCAGAGCCTTCTGATGCGTTTGCTCATTATGGGTCTGAAATGGGAGATGACCCGTACGACACTTTTTATGTGCCTGATCAACCAAAGTCTAAGATGCTGCCGGATCCTGCTGCGGATAGGCTTCGTGCCTTGGAAAAGAAGATCAAAGCTATAAAGGGGAATAATATCTTCGATGCCGCTTCCATGAGCATGCTTCTGGTATCAAATTTGGTCATCCCGGCTAAATTTAAAACTCCTGATTTCGAGAAATACAAAGGCCATACTTATCCAAGAAGTCACCTAGTAATGTACTTCAGGAAAATGGTCGCCCATACCAAAAATGACTAGCTGCTTATACACTGTTTCCAAGACAGTTTAAGTGGAGCATCTCTAAGATGGTACATGAGCTTAGAGCAAGGGCGGATCCAAAGTTGGGAAGACTTGGCTGACGCATTTCTCCGTCAATACAAATACAACTTAGATATGGCGCCCGACCGAATGTAGTTACAAGGGATGACCATGAATGAAGAGGAGTCATTTAAAGAATACGCCCAACGATGGACAGAGTTGGTTGCTCAGGTAGAGCCACCATTGTCGGAAAAAAAATGACTGGAATATTTGTGGACACACTGAAGGACCCTTTCTTTGATAGATTGGTGAGTAGTGCAGCGTCCGACTTTGCGCATCTAGTGACAATCGGAGATCACATAGAAAAAGGGTTAAGGGATGGAAAGATTCAAGGAGCCGTGGCAGCCCCCAGCGCACCGAAAAAGTATTCTGGAGGTTTCCAGAAGAAAAGAGAAGGTGATACGAACGCTATATTCAGAGGCTACAAGGGGAAGCAACAGGCTTCATATGGCCAAGTCGCTGCAGTAGTACCCATACGCTATCAACAACCAATACAGCAACAACAAGCGTATCAACAGCAACATCAACAACATCGTCAACAACAGAATACCACGCCACCAAGGCAATTCAAGCTAAGGCCCCCGAGAAGGCAACTTGACCCTTTACCCGTGCCTTATAGCCAAATATTCTTGTACTTGCAAAAGGAGGGATTTTTGACGTTGAGGGAACTAAAACCGACTGTTTTTCCATATCCACCCGGATATGATGCTAACGCCCACTGTGAGTTTCACATGGGAGCGCTCGGCCATACCTTGGAGAATTATTTTGCATTTCAAAATCGGGTACAAGACCTGATTTAAGCTAAGGCCGTCACCTTCACTCCAAGATGCCCGAACGTGAACACCAATCCCATGCCAACACATGAAGGTGCTTCAGTCAGTGCCATTAAGGAGAGTGATAAAGGTTAATTGATTCTTAAAGTTGAAGAAATTCAAACTCCTATCGCCATGATAGGTAAACAACTACTGAAGAGTGGTCTAATCCCGGTGGAGCTGGTAGGTGAAGAAGACGATAAAAGGTTGAAGAATTTTATACAACGAATGTTGGATCAAGGAGAGTTACAGATCAAGCGCCGTGTCAAAAGCAAGAATGAGGAAGAAGTAGCAGTGTTTGACATCCCTTATGATGCAGTTAATGTGGAAATCCCGATAAAACCGTCGGTGATAGAATTTCTAGCACCCTTCGCATATGAGGACGAGAAGGCGGTACCTTGGATATATCAGCCCAGAGCTTTTAAGCAAGGGCAGGAAGACCGAACTTTGGTAATCTATGAACCAAATGTCACCTCAATTGTGGGAGCAGCTGGAATAACGCGCAGTGGCCGAGTATTCGCACCAAGGGCTGTTGATGTTTCTGCAAAAGCTAAAGGGAAATAAATTGCTACTCCTGTCCAAATCCCCTTCCCTAATCAAGAAATGCAAGAAATGCATTTGTCTCCTAAAGCTGGAGTCACTCGTGAAGAGGCCGAGGAATTTCCAAGGATAATCAAGAAGAGTGATTACAAAGTGGTGGACCAATTGAATCAAACCCCTTTGAAGATCTCCATGTTATCTTTGTTGCTCAGCTCAGAAGCACATAGAAACTCGTTGATGAAAGTGTTAAGCGCTGCGCATATCACAAAAGACATAACGGTGGAACAATTTGAAGATGTGATAGCTTATGTAACCACCAGAATTTTTTGGGGGTTTAACGATGGCGAACTGCCGGTCGAGGGAAAGAACCATAACAAAGCTCTACACATCTCCTTAAGATGCATAGACACTATACTATCAAGAGTATTAGTAGACACAAGTTCCTCGCTGAATGTCATGCCAAAAACTACTTTGGTAAAACTACCAATGGAAGGAATGAATATGAAACCCAACACTCTGATCGTGAAAGCGTTTGATGGCTCAAGACGAGCAGTGATAGGGGAGGTTAACCTACCAATTAAAATAGGCCCAACTATCTTCACTATTACATTCTAGGTCATGGACATACCTCTAGGATATAGCTGTTTACTTGGGAGACCATGGATTCATTCTGCAGGCGCAATCACTTCCACTTTACATCAGAAGTTAAAATTCATCACGAATGACAAGATGATTGTGATTGGAGGAGAAGAGGATATCCTGGTTGGCCACTTAACGTCTTTCTGATATATCAAAGTGGATGGCGAGATCACCGAGACACCATTCCAATCCTTGGAGGTGGTAAATGTAATGTCCGTTCAGCATACGTCTAAGACACCAAAATCAGGACCATCTATGGCCTTGTGGAAAGGAGCTAAGGCTGTCATGGAGAGTGAGAATGCTCAAGACTGGGGCAAGGTGGTGGAAGTACGAGAGAAGCGAGACAAGTTTGGTTTAAGATATGAAGAGTTGGCCAGATTACTCAAACAAGAAGAGAAGGTCATTCAACCACACCAGGAGGACGTCAAAGTTATCAACCTTGGGACAGAGGAAGACATGAGAGAAGTAAGGGTAGGCGCCGCGCTTCAAGATGTAGCGAAGACAAGACTGATAGAGCTCCTCCACAAATACGACGATGTGTTTGCTTGGTCATACCAAGATATGCCCGGGTTAGAACTGACATCGTGACCCACAAGCTCCCCCTCAAAGAAGAATACTCTGCCATCAAACAAAAGCTAAGAAGAACTCGGCCAGATATGGCTCTCAAGATTAGAGAAGAGGTGAGAAAGAAGTTTGACGCCGATTTCCTAGAAGTCGCTAAGTACCCACAATGAGTTGCCAACATTGTACCGGTACCAAAGAAATATGGGAAAGTCCGCATGTGCATCGACTACCGAGACCTAAACAGAGTTAGTCCCAAAGACGATTTCCCATTACCTCACATTGATGTATTAGTGGATAACACAACTCAGGTCTTCGTGTTTTCCTTCATGGATGGCTTCTCTGGGTATAACCAAATTAAAATGGATCCCGAGGACATGGAGAAAACCATGTTCATCACCCCTTGGGGCACCTTCTGTTACAAAGTGATGCCATTTGGTTTAAAGAACGATGGGGCAACATATCAACGTGCTATGGTGACTCTCTTTCATGACATGATTCATAAATAGATTGAGGTGTATGTATACGATATGATTTTCAAATCCCAGACAGATGAAGAGCACATCACTAACCTGGAGAAACTGTTTGCTCGGTTAAGGAAGTTTAGGTTGAGACTTAACCCTAACAAATGCACATTTGGGGTTCGATATGGGAAGCTTTTAGGCTTTATTATAAGCCAAAACGGAATTGAAGTGGATCCTGACAAGGTCCGAGCCATTCAGAACATGCCTGCACCGAGGACTAAGAAGGAAGTTCGTGGGTTCTTGGGAAGACTGAATTACATCGCCAGGTTTATCTCTCACCTTACTGCGACATGCAAACCAATATTCAAGCTTCTAAGGAAGAATCAAGGCTTGGAGTGGATTGATGACTGCCAAATAGCCTTCGACAAAATCAAAGAATACTTACAAGAGCCACCGATTCTGATGCCCCCTGCGGAAGGAAGACCTCTCATCATGTACTTAACAGTGCTCGACGAGTCCATGGGTTGTGTATTAGGACAACAAGATGAGACTGGTAGAAAAGATCATGCCATATATTATCTGAGCAAGAAGTTTAATGATTGTGAGACTAGATATTCGTTACTCGAAAAAACTTGTTGTGCACTCGCGTGGGCCGCTAAGCGTCTCAAGCAGTACATGTTGACTCATACGACTTGGTTGGTATCTAAAATGGATCCAATCAAGTACATATTTAAGAAACCCGCTCTTACCGGTAGAATTTCCTGATGGCAGATGTCGTTATCAGAATACGATATCCAATACGTTGCACAAAAGGCCGTCAAAGGAAGCATACTAGCAGACTATCTCGCTCATCAACCGTTAGAGGATTACCAGCCTTTGAAGTTCGACTTCCCGGATGAGGACATCATGGTTGTTAAGGATGTTGAAGCCTCCAAACTAGAGGAGGGACCTGAGCCAAATGAAGGTTGGACTCTCATGTTCGACGGTGCTTCAAATGTAATAGGTCATGGAATTGGGGCAGTGCTGATGTCTCCCAAGAATTTCCATCTACCATTCACTGCAAAGCTCTGTTTTACCTGCACGAATAACATGGCCAAGTATGAAGCTTGCATATTGGGGCTAGAAGAAGCTATTGAGTTGAAGATCAAGGTACTAGAGGTATTCGAGGACTCCGCTCTAGTGATACATCAGATCAGAGGTGATTGGGAAATGAGACATGCTAACCTGATTCCGTACCGGGATTACATGCTGAAGTTAATCCCAAAATTTGAAAAAATCACTTTCTCTCATATTCCTCGAGAAGAGAATCAGATGGAAGATGCCTTGGAAACCTTGGCTTCCATGTACAAGTTAATATGGCCTAACCATCAGCCTAACATTGAAATCAAGCGTTTTGATGAACCTACGTATTGCCTGACAACAGCAGAAGAGTCGGATGACAAACCCTGGTTCTTTGACATCAAACAATATCTGGAGAAATAAGAATACCCGGCAGAGGCTTCCAGCCTTGATAAAAGGACTATACGGAGGTTGGAGTTGAAGTTCTTCTTGAATGGGGATGTATTGTACAAATGGAATTATGACATGGTGTTGTTGAGGTGTGTGGACAAACATGAAGCTAATTAGCTTATGAAGGACATACACGAAGGATCCTTCGGCACACATGCAAATGGGCATGCAATGGCGAAGAAGATCCGAAGGGCTGGTTACTACTGGTTAACGATGGAATCCATTTGGTCGTTCTAACATCACCTTGGTCGTTCTCTATGTGGGGCATCAACATGATCGGGATGGTATAACCCAAAATGTCTAATGGACATAGATTTATCTTGGTGGCCATAGACTACTTCACCAAATGGGTTGAAGCCGCATCTTATGCGAATGTCACGAAGCATGTAGTCGACCGTTTCTTAAAAAAATAATATCATATGTCGATACAGGATTCCCAACAAAATCATCACTGATAACGGGTCCAATCTCAACAACAAAACCATGGAGGAATTATGCACAACATTCAAGATTTAACATCATAACTCATCACCATATAGGCCCAAAATGAATGGGGCTATTGAAGCTGCGAAAAAAAAAAATCAAGAAAATCATCCAGAAGACGGTAGTCACGTACAAGGATTGGCATGAGATGCTACCTTTTACGTTACATGATTATCATACATCAATACGAACTTCAACAAGGGCAACCCCTTATTCCTTGGTATATGGCATGGAAGCAGTCCTCCCTATAGAAATGGAGATTCCCTCGATGAGGGTCTTAATGGAGGCTAAGTTAGACGAAGCAGAATGGGTTCAATCAAGGTCCGATGAGCTCAACCTTATTGAGGAGAAACGCTTGAAAGCGTTGTGTCACAGTCAACTCTACCAGAGGCGTCTTAAGAGGGCATTCGACAAAAAAGTCTGTCCTAGGGTGTTTCAAGAGGGAGATTTGGTGCTGAAGAAAATCTTGCCCATTCACAAGGATTCCAGGGGGAAATGCACACCAAATTATGAAGGTACATTTGTCGTGGTTAGAGCCTTTTTCGGAGGCGCTCTAATCCTAGCAACTATGGATGGTGATGAATTGCCGCTTCCCACCAATGCTGATGCTGTTAAAAAGTACTTTGCCTAAAAAAAAGTGGAATAATAAAAGTCGCTAAATCGAAAACCCGAAAGGGCGATTTAGGCAAAAATGGCTATCCTAGTGGATCGAAAACCCGAAAGGGCGATCCAGGCAAAAATTAGGGATAAAAAAATAAAAATTGACCCGCTGAGTTGAAAACCCGAAAGGGCGGCTCAGGCAAAAATGGGTATCCCGATGGACCGAAAACCCGAAAGGGCGATCCAGGTAAAAGTTAGGGATTAATTCCAGGGCAAAGAACTGTACTCTCAAGCATCTAGCATATCCCTCAAAGACAAAGAATCAATCTACCTGACTTTTTCAAAAGCGAGGTACTCAGACTATCAAAGACATAAGGATCATAGCAGTGTGGAAACTCAAAAGGAACTCAATTTTATTTCCGTTTTGTTTCTGTGCACAACAATTACCTCATTAAGGAATTGAATCTTTATGTGTAATCGCCCATTCAAGGGTCAAATCAATAAAAGAGAAACTTTCTCGTCAAAAGTTGTGCCCAAATCATTTTGTATTTTATCTGTTTGTTTGCAAATCACCTTTATTTTTGATAAACATCACTCTTAAAGATTTTGGAGAAAATAAAACACGCATTTGAACGAAGTGATAAAATTGCTTTTGAAATAGTAAAAGGATAAATCTCATAACCTCCAAGTTTGTTCTTGTTTCATAAAAGTGTAAGACCGTTTGCAGGCACCTATGTCCGTTCCAAATGCTAATCAAATGCCTCTCATAGATATACTCATGGTATAGCCTAACCTTGGAAAGCCTCTAGTGCATTTCCAGCAAAAACGTTAATAAATTATGGTTAAAGTATCGCGTGTTGAAAAGTCTGAACCCTTCAAGTGGCTTGGGGCAGCCCAAGTATACTCCCCAAATCACCCAATGGGGCATCAAATCTTGATCTCGATCATAATGAAAGTCCACACCATTGGCATCATCACCAAAGCAAAAACGCCTTAACTAGGGCATATCCCAATTACCCATTTGCATGCCCACATACATCGCATGCGCCATGTGCATCAATTACATACATCATCTTCCTGCCAAAATAGGAAAATTCATCAAGAAACAATCATACCAATCATCGGCATACATATGCATAGCCTTATACAATTCGCGTTCCTATATACGCAGCCTAATATATCCAGCAACTGCATGTTCGCATACATCGCATGCATAATTTCGTACATGGTGCTTCCATCCAAAGTGGAACATCATACATAAAAAATAACTAGATATCCGGATTCAGGGTCATTCATATGTACCCTGGACTTTCCTCATTTAATTCAATAAAATTATTACCCTGCATGTGTTCGTGGAATTATTTCACGACCAGTCATTCTTCAATTTTATAATTGATAATGATATTCCCCAGCATCTTTGCTACCACTGATCCCCAAGCAAAGGTTACTTTAAAAATTCTTTTATGAGCTTCTCCCCTGCAAAACATTTCTAGCAAGTCTCTCCCAAAAGGAGTCTTTTCAAAAAAATATTTACACGAACATACAAACATCTGAGATACTGCTCTGAGTATCCTCGAAGAGTCTTAGATTCAATTAAGGTATCATTCCCTTGTTCGGAATATCTTAATTCTATCATATAAGATGTTGCTTTGACTCGATACAGAGAATCTCATTTTTGCTGTTTGAGATGTTGCTTCATCAATTTGAAGAGTCTCATTCCAATTTCTTCTGAGATACTGCTCTGAGTATCCTCGAAGAGTCTTAGATTCAATTAAGGTATTATTCCATTGTTCGGAATATCTTAATTCTATCATATAAGATGCTGCTTCGACTCGATACAGAGAATCTCATTTTGTGCCGTTTGAGATGTTGCTTCATCAATTTGAAGAGTCTCATTCCAATTTCTTCTGAGATCCTGCTTTGAGTATCCTCGAAGAGTCTTAGATTCATTTAAGGTATCATTCCCTTGTTCAAAATATCTTAATTCTATCATATAAGGTGCTGCTTCGATTCGATACAGAGAATCTCATTTTTGCTATTTGAGATGTTGCTTCGACTCGATACAGAGAATCTCATTTTTTGCCGTTTGAGATGTTGCTTTATCAATTTGAAGAGTCTCATTCCAATTTCTTCTGAGATCCTGCTTTGAGTATCCTCGAAGACTCTTAGATTCATTTAAGGTATCATTCCCTTGTTAAAAATATCTTAATTCTATCATATAAGATGCTGCTTCGATTCGATACAGAGAATCTCATTTTTGCTGTTTGAGATGCTGCTTCACCAATATAAAGAGTCTCATTCCTATTTCTTTTGAGATAATGCTCTAGTATCCTCGAAGAATCTTAGATTCAATTAAGGTATCATTCCCTTGTTCGGAATATCTTAATTCTATCCTATAAGATGCTGCTTCGATTCGATACAGAGAATCTCATTTTATCTGTTTGAGATGCTGCTTCATTTATCTGAAGAGTCTCATTCATTTTTTAAAGGTACTGCTCTAGTATCCTTGAAGAGTCTTATATTCAATTAAGATATCATTCCTTTTGTTCGAAATATCTTAATTCTATCAGATAAGATGCTACTTCGATTCGATACAGAGAATCTCATTTTGCTGTTTGAGATACTGCTTCATCAATATGAAGAGTCTCATTCCATTTTTTTAGAGATACTGCTCAAGTATCCTCGAAGAGTCTTAGATTCAATTAAGGTATCATTCCCTTGTTCGGAATATCTTAATTCTATCGTATAAGATGCTGCTTCGATTCGATACAAAGAATCTCATTTTTGCTGTTTATGATGTTGTTTCATCAATATGAAGGGTCTCATTCATTTTTTGAGATCTTGCTTTAAGTTTCCTCGGAGAAACTTAGATATGAGTGAGATATCATTCCCTTGTCAGAATATCTTAATTTTATCACATGGGGTACTGTTTCTTTGATCCTCGGATAGGAGCGTTCAATTCAAGACACTTTTCTGACAATTTTCAGAAAGTCTTAGATACAGTTGAGGTATCATTCCATTACTAGAATATCTCAATTATGAGGTCTAAGATATTGTTCTGACGATTCCCAGAGAGTCTTGGCTGTTTCATTTTACCTTATGTTAACTTCTCTTACTGTATTTCTCACTGTATTTTCTTCCTGTATTTCTTCCTTGCATTTCGAAGGACAAAATTTGGGTCTTTTAGTATTTAATTATCTTCCACCGTGAATGTACGAAGACTGTTGTCGTTCTTACCTTCTGGTTCAAGGCAATTAAATAGGGGCAGCTGTCATACCCCAATTTTGTCCATACTACTTTTTGCATTAAAATAAGAATGGATTAAATACAAGGATATGTATGTCTTGAATAGTTGGTTTTATACTCTCACTTAGAAAATATTTGGTTTCGTCAGCGATTTGAGGTGCGCCGAGCGTTCGAACCTTAAATCTCTTAGGTTTATGACGTTGGTGAAACGCCTTCGCATATATGGTGAACCATTTACCTTAGGGCATCTGAGCAAGCAGGATCATGCCTCTGCCTTTTTAGTTGTATCACATGTACGACCGACCAAGATATCCATTTGGGCCTTGTACCTCATGACACTATTAGGCCCATGCTCCTTTAGGACTAGTCATTAATTTTTGATTACATATTTCTAATGTACGAGTCATTGGTACATGCATACGTTCATCATGGCTCAACTTAATTCAAGGATTTGTTATCGTGTGGATACCGGCATTCCACTTCGTGTTATTCACCATTGTGTCATAACCCTCTTTCCAAGTTAATTTCAGTTTCCACTTTTATTTTCGAAAACTCAATTGATTGGGCCCAAAATCGATTTCGAATATCCTATTTTAATCTTTGAAGTTTAGGTTAGTTTTGAAAGAAATTTGTTGCGTCAGTTATTTAATTAGTGATTAGAAATCATTGTTCTTTTAAGCATCCCAAGCTGGTTTTAAGAGGGAAGTTCGAAATAAATATGAGAATTACTTCGTGCCAAGTATGGACCATGCTTGTGCCTAAGTCAAATTGATTCCTTCATTCATTGTTGGTAAAAAGTTCAAAATGAGAATTAAAGCTTGCCAAGCCCTAACAAGATCAACTTTAAGCCCATGACTCAAATTCCAAATTTTACATTACAAAGTCCAAGTCAATATTCAAGTAAGAATTAAAAAAGAAAAATGTCCAAGGGAATACATGTGGGCATCAAATCACAAGTTGACTATTGAAATTACAAGCATACAATGATTTAACTAATGTCCTGATTGTACTACACCATGCTAACGCCATGCTACATAACTTGAGTAAATTCAGAATGAGAGGCGTTCAATCGTTGGTCTTCCTTGTTCGATTAATTCCCTTCTCAAACCAATTCAATAGACGTCTTATAATTTTAAGCCCAAAGCTAGCCTTCACTTGAAGAACCCCTGTCAATGTGACCTGCAAAAAAGGATAAGAGTTTAAAATCAAAATTTTGATACAACGTTACCACCATAATATTATAAGCTGAAAAAGATTAAAAGTAATTGGAACGGTAAATTAAACAAATAATTGGCGTAGGGGACCACAACAAGAAGTTACAGACAGAGGGAATGCACCAAGCGTACCCAATATAGACGCTCTTCCGCCCACTCACCATTCGGATCCACGAAATGAGAGATACGAAAATTAGTCCCCCACAATATCTAATAAAATATTTCTAACGGAATGATTGGAGATTTTTTTAAGCCCCTCTATAAAAGGGAGTGACCCAATCATTGCAAAGACCACCGTTATTCTGCAAAAATTCCCAAGAACACTTTTTAGAAAAGCTCACGATATTTTTTTAAGTCTACATTAGAGTTTCACACTGAAACTCTAACGTAGACGAGCTCAGACCAACACAACAATTAATAGCAAACAGAGAAGAACAGAGAAGAAGAAGACGGAGAGGAATCGAAATTAGAAGAGGTCTTATCTCAAACGCGGTGGGGAAGGCGTCGCCGACAACTGGACTCCGATCGAGTATACTTTTCTTCCCTTTCTTTGCTGAGACTCTTCGCATCATCTTGCTCGCCTTGACGAACTGATTGAAAATCCCTTTCTAATTTCACATAATCGCTACTGTTGAGTGTTTAATTCCAAGTCTAGGGTTTGCGCTTGAACTCATTTTTTTCTGTTTGTTTTTGCTTCGACTTGTTTCAATTAGAAGAGCTCTCAGTGTAACGTGTGTCAATTTTTGCTCTTGGTAAAATTTATTTTCTTTCCTCTCGCTTCAGGCTCCGATCTGGTTGTTTGAGAGAGTTTTGGGACGAAACAAGGTCGGATTTGTAATCACGGGCCAAAAAAAGGGGGGGGGGGTTAGTGTTTAGGTTTTGGTGGTTTGGGTGTTGGTTTGCCGGAGAAGAAGGTGGCGCCGCTGTCGTTGGCCGACAACCACCGTCTTCTCTGGTAGGTTGTGGTTGCGGAAAATATTTGGAATTGCATAGAGTTTGTTGTTTCAGTTTTGAAGAGAGAGAAAGGTTTTTCTAAAATGTGGTTTTTGTTCATGATCGCCCTTTAAATAGATAGGGTTGGGGTATGTGAGCGGCGGTTACAAGTGTAGCGGGAAATTCATGATCATTAAGCTATTGACAAGCAAAAGATCAATTAACAAGAGTCGCCACCGCGATTTTATTATTTCCAAGGGAAAAGGGAAAAAATGCGAACGAAACCCAAATAGTAAGAAGTTTTCAAATAAAAACTAATAAAAGTCAGAGATCACAGGTAAGGGGGTTGGTTACACAGAGGGATGGTGTTAGCACCCAAAGTGTCCTAGGTACTCCTAGGGAGCCCTTTTTGTGTGCATATGTATTTTGTACAAAGTGATGTTTACAAACAAATAGAATGAGGGGATGAGAAAAGAATTGATTAATTACATTTTTGTGTTTGTTAAGACCTTCAGTCTCGTGCCTACGTACCAACATATAAATGAGGGATCAAAACCTCGTAGTTCGTGCTAGAAATTTCAAAATGAGTATGTTGGTTTTAATAAAATTTAAGCTTGAAAGGCACAAAGGCCTAAAATGGTTTGAATGAGTTAGTTATTTTTGGTTTTTTTGAAAGTTTAAGTCAAGTATAGTTAAGTTTATTTACAAGTTTGATTTAAAAAAAGAAGTTTGAAAATGCAATGGCATAAGGCCAAAGTTTCTATCTTTTTTGTAAAAGTAGTCAAAGTTTAGAACAAAAGTGGTTCACACAAAGAAGTTTTTGAAAATGGAGGGAGAGATTTGGAATTAAAGAAGTGGGGAGAAGATGAAGAGACTACCCTATATACAAGAAATTTAAAAGTTTAAAGTTGAAAGGATCTGACCAAATGGGAGCAATCCAATAGACAAGTATGTCAATAGAAACCCAGAGTTCCCTTGGATTTTTAGAATCAAGCAACACAAAAATGCACAATTGTCGCACCTCAAAAAAATGAGAACACGACCTAGCGAAGCGCAATCACACGCTCGCATGATGGACTGAAAAGAGTCGCCACCGAACTGTAAGTTGTAAATGCGCCTAAGAGGGGGGGTGAATTAGGTGGTTAAAAATTCTTCGAACTTGTTTCCGGTTTTTGGTTATTTTATGTTTAAGTGCGGAAAAATAAATTGCAGAAAGTAAAAAAGACACCGGAAATTATAGTGGTTCCCTTCACAATCCGAAGGTACATCCACTCCCCTTTCGACTCGAAAGAGATTTCACTATAGTTAGAATTATGGTACAGCCTACTCACACCAATGGTGATGCTTACTATCTAACCTATAGGTAAACAAGTGTATGAAGAACAATCCTCTTCAACACTAACCCTTGTGTCCAACAATCCTGGATCACAAGTCACACATAAATAAATCTTTTTGATGATTTTAACAAAGTGTAGTATTATCAATCTTCTCTTGATTGATCTTCTCCTTAGATAAATAATTCACTCAATGAATAATATACAAGTGTTCAACAAAAATGGAATGAGATGAAAATTTGATTATGAACACTTTTATGAAATATTAAACAAAATATGAAAGAGTGATTATCTTAAGTTTTTATGAAAATTCTTGGAGGTGAAAATTCATTTTAAAAATTCAAGAATTTATATTGGCAAAACACCTTTTCAAAGAGGTATAAATTTTTCATAAAAAAATGACGAAAAGGTACAAGTTTCTGGAAATTATTTTTCACTGAAACAAACAGTGTTAACCGGTTAACCAAATGGCTTAACCGGTTAACGCGTATAACGTTAACAAAGAATTTCAAAAAACTGGGCCGTTAACCGGTTAACCCATATGGTTAACCGGTTAACACTGTTGAAATGCAGAAAAATACTTTAAGAAAAATGTGTCTTTCAATTCAACATGTTAACAAATGGTTATGTTATAAATGCAAATGCAGATCATGATTGTTGAACACTTGTATACTAATCTAAGAGTGAATTAGATATACCTTAGAAGTGAATCAACAATCTTGCAAACGGTTGACTTGAAAAAGAAGCTTGATCAAAATGTTTCTCATGCATATGTGGCTTGATTACTTTGATGCTTGAATTATCTTTGAAGCTCTTCTCTTTTTGCATTGATACATGTTGTCTTCATCAAAATACTTTTTGGAGCGCAATCACACGCTCGCATGATGGACTGAAAAGAGTCGCCACCGAACTTTATTTATTCCTAAAAAGGAAAGGGGAAATATAGATAAAACCCTAGACAAAACGACAATGATTATGGTCGTCGCAACCAAATCAGAGTTCGGGAGTCGATTACGCGAGGGGAAGGTATTAGCACCCCTCACGTCCATTGTACTCAATGGGAACCATTAGGTTAGTTGTGTGCGTTAATGTTAGTTTGAAATGTTAGGCTTTAATTTATTAAATGGGAAAGAAAGAAAGGATGAGAGGAGAATATTTTTGGATTTTTAACGAAGGACTAAACCTAAGTTTTTTATTAGTGGGCCTGACAAGATTTACAAATCCTGCTCCTACGTATCTCAACAGAGAAATCAAGGCTTACGTAGTTCTGGGTAGAAAATATTTGTTTATTGGTCGATTTTAGAAAAAGCTAAATTGTATTAATCGACGAAAACATTGTTTTACCCAAAACAGATGAGGAGCGGACGTATACCACACATCGAATGGATTTACAAATCAACATTCGGAAAAACGTCACTTATCTCAACTCAATAATTATGGCCGAAGCATTGCTTTACATCACCTTAAAACAAAGATGTCTTTCGTTTTGAAAAGGTTTTTTGATTAGTCGCACGACGGCGAAGAAAATAGTTTGATTGGTTGGATGTATCTTGAGTGATGGCGAGAACATGGATGAGCGAGATATCCATCTCGAATCCTAGACTCAGGAGTGCGTGGTATCCACCATGTTCCATTTCCATCTTTATTGAAAGGGGTTAAGATAGGAATTAAGTATTTTGGAGTTTGAAAGACGAGTACTTATGACTTGCAAGCTCTTACAGCTTGGGTCTAATACTCGAGACTACGTCTGGATATTTCACCCAGGTAATCTTTTTCTTCAGATTTTATTGAGAAAAATACGTTTGAATATTTACAAATATTTTGAAGAGAAGACGAATACTTAGGGCTTACAAGCTCTTACAGCTTGAGCCCAATATTCAGGATTATGACTGGATATTCCATCCAGAATAATCTTTTTCTTCCAATTTTATTAAGAAAGTGGTTTGAAATTAAATTGATATGACCAATATACGAAAGTTTAGAATTATTTAGTCGAAAATGATTGAAACTAGTCTAGAAATGATGTGGATTAATTTTTGAAAACATGGTAAAAAGAGCTTTAAAATTGAAATTGTTAGTAGGACCGAAAGCAACATCAGTGAAACTAAAAAGCGAATATTTATGTGTATGAAGTGAACGCGGATAGATAATATCTAAATAAAATACCCAACACATGATAATCGATCAAACCAATCGTCAAGTAATTTACTAATTAAATGAGAATTAAATGTCTTCATCAAAGAAACTTCTAACTAATTAATTAAGTATAACAAAAAATGCATTAAATGATGAGGGTTTACTCATGGAAATGGGGTGTCAATGGAAAAATATGGGCATAAAGCCCAATCGCATAAAAAAAATCACAAAATAAAGCAAATATAACCTAAATTAAATAAGTAAGCAAATAATAATATAAGAGAATGGATCTGAAATATGGGGTGGGACGGTGCACCACATCCACCATTTATCTTGAAATCCAGGACCAACCTATCACAAAGGGACATGTGGCAATGCATTGAAAGAAGGAAAAAGTAAACCAACCTCCTCTTTATCGTTCCTCAAACGGCTCCTCTTTCAGAAAGAGAAAGCAAAACTCAACGCCTGGTTCCTCTTTTTTCAGATTCACCTAGTCCCTCGTGAAACTTTGTTCAACTCTGTTATAAATCTCTCACTCCTACGAGCTTCTCTACTTCGCCGATCCCGAATTGTCGCCGAAAACCGTCAACGGCGGAAGCTTGTTAATGGTGGGGTTTGGGTATTCCAGGCGGCGGCGTGGCTTGCGGTCAGCTTGAAGAAAGTGGTTTATGGGTGGTTTCACCCGGTGGTTGTGAGCGGTTTGGATGTGGAAACTGACGATGATTTCGTTCCTTTCCCTCGTTCTTTCTTCGTCTTCTTTTAATTTTCTGGATTTTGTTGATCTCGATATTGTGTGTTGTTCAGTTGTGGTTGAATTTTGGAGGTTAGAATGAAGGTTGATGGGTATGTATGGTGGTGCTTGTTAAGGTGTCATGGAGCGTTATGGTGTCTGAAGGTTCTACTCATGGAAGAGTTCGATGACATGGGTGGGTGATGTCTGCTGCGGAACTATGTTTGTTGGTTGTGAATATGCGACTGCGATTTCGATGGAAGGCATCAAGACCATGTAGCTGGAGCAACATTATTGGAGACCACAGTTCGACCATCACTTGTTGTAACCTTGAAAGGCAAGCTTTGACCGTTAAGATAAATGTTGCTTTGCCAATTCTGTCCCCAGTTTCTTGACATAGAAATCCAACCAGTTTTTTGACCCTTTTGATGGAAGCAGCAACCACATCACCAGCACCACCAACGTTTGTGATAAGAACAAGGTTGGAGTAAGAATGTCCATTGATAGTGAACCTTATACCTCCCTTTCTCCTGCATTATTAGGCAAGGCATTGTTTGGTGGACAGAAGTTGGTAGCATTCAAGCACATAATGACGACAGAATTAAAATAAGTGTACGGTAAACATAATCAGCATAATCATAATCTATAACTAAAAACAGAACAACACATAACAAGAACATAGATAAAACATAATGCTTTAATCTTCTTCCGAACTGTCCTCATTCTCCTCGCCTTCCGCTTCACTACCGGCTTCACCTTCATCATCTTCCATGGGAAGGTTGTGAGAACTTAACACAAGGTTTCGATGGCTTTTGATAGCGCGGGTGGTTTCACGGTGTTGGCTCATCGTGGTGGTATATAGGAACTCGTTTGTAATGCCACCCTCCGGAATAGGAAAGTTTGAAGAAGAAGACCCATCATCATACTTGTAAGATCCGTCATTGCATTGAATGATCCCGGTATTCTTCATAATAGTAACGCCGTTGATCTCATTGGTGGTAGGGGTCATAGTCAGGAATGGTTCTCTCCCGATTTCCATGTCTGTTAATTCCAAAATCCTTGAGATAAGACGACCATAGGGCAGCCTTGTTTTGAGAGATAGTTGCTGTTTGAGATGATACATCATAGTAGGTAGCCAATTAATTCTGATTTTGTTCTTCACAGCAAATAGAACCTGCATCTCCAAATCATTGATTTGTGAAAGATTTGAATCCTTTGGCAGCAAGACATGGCAAATAATATAATGTAGCATTCGATCATCAACAGACAAGTTCTTAGCATAACAGAGTATGCGAGAAGTGCGCTGTCCCGACACAACAACCTCCCTTGGAAATCTACAGATTGAGTAGTAATATTCCATTTTATCATATTGAGCCCATTTTCCATCAACATGATTAACACCTTTCCGAAGAAAAAATCCTGAATAGGGAATCCTAAGAGACGCAGCCAGCGACCTTAGGTCTGTTACAATTTCACAATCTCTCACAGTGGCAGACAGCATATGTTGATCATCATCATTCAGATTCAAGGTGAAATGGTTCAGAAAAGATTTTACCAAATCAGTATAAATTTTTCCATTATCAGTTATAAACTCCTGCAACCCTTGATATCTCAACAGCTCAGGGAAAGTGAAAGTAATAGGGGTGAAGGATTTGAGATTCACATACTTACCCTTAAGAAGATGTCTAACCCTGACTTTGAAATCCATTCTTCTCTTCTTGGCTGTTTCCATTTTCATTTCTTCCTCTTCACTGCTAGATGCTGACACAGGGGCCTTTCCCATTCTTGGAGGAGCCATGGAAGAAGATGGAGAGTCTAGGATGATTGAGAAGGATTTTCGGAATAGGGTTTTGAGAGTTAATAAGAGAGTATGGTTGAGTGGGGTTTAATGGGTTTTAATATCACTCAAGAAGGTTGAAAGTTGAAGAAATGAGATAAAGGGTTTATGGTGAGTAAATGTGGGAGGAGAAGGTTATGAGGTGTAGGTGAAGAGTAAAGCACATGCACCAACCATAAACACACATACCAAAATTAAAAAAAATAAAAAAAATAAAATATTAAAAATTCTGTATTTTTAACGCTAACGCAAAGTTGCTGTTTTGGAGGCGTTAACCGGTTAACCTATACCGTTAACTGGTTAACGGACTAAAATTTTCAAAAAAAAAAATAATAAAAAAACATCAGCTCTGTTTTGAAAAATTTGGAAAAGATTTTTACAAAAATTTTTCACAAAGTATTAGCACTTATCAATACGCAACTTTCGATCAAACAATATTTTAAAACCGATAATTTTCGGACATGCGAAAGTAAGAAAAACAAAAAACGGCGAAAAAGAAGTGCTAGCAATGCATAACATAAAAAGTGAAAATAAACATTTTTGAAGCTACTATACCACATAACAAGCAATTTGAAGAAAAAGTTAGATGTCACCTTCATTGAGAATACCAAGTTCTCGCCGAATCTTGAAGAATTGCTCTTTAGCCAATGGTTTTGTGAATATGTCGGCGAGTTGGTTATGTGTATCCACGAACGTAACATCTACATCTCCGTTTCGCACGTGATCTCGAAGGAAATGATGCCGGATATCTATGTGCTTTGTCCTTGAATGCATGACCGGGTTCTTTGTGATGTTGATGGCACTTGTGTTATCACATCTAAGAGGAATGCAGCCGAGGTCTATACCAAAATCCAGAAGTTGTTGCTTAAGCCATAAAATCTGTGCACAACAACTGCCTGCTGCAATGTACTCTGCTTCAGCCGTGCTAAGTGCGACACATGCTTGCTTCTTGCATGCCCACGACACTAGTGCATTCCCGAGAATGTGACAAGTACCACTTGTGCTTTTTCTATCGGTCTTACATCCTACATAGTCAGCGTCAGAATAGCCAATCAAGGAGCATATACTACCTTTTGGATACCATAGTCCGACGTTCGTTGTTCCTTTGAGATATTTCATAATCCTCTTCACGGAGGTGAGATGCGATTCCTTCGGGTTTGCTTGAAAGCGTGCACACAAACATACACTAAACATAATGTCAGGACGACTTGCCGTCAAATATAGTTTAGTCGTGTTGCAACGCCTTGGCTAATATCACCAATAACTTTATCGATTGGGTGATCTTTATGAGTTTTCCATTCTTTCGGTAGATCATGATGTTCTTCAATGATTGGTGAGCCATCTCCTTGTGGTATTGATTGAACCTTTGAAAGTTCCTTTTCTTGTTGTGACATATCTATTATATCATCATCATCATCATCAACAATAAATTTATCCTCTTTTGAGGGGTTAGTTTCATCAAAAGATACATGCATTGATTCTTCAATAGAGAGAGTTCTTTTGTTGAAAATTCTAAATGCCTTACTAGATAGGGAGTAGCCAAGGAAGATACCTTCGTCGGATTTCTCATCAAACTTACCAAGGTTGTCCTTTCCATTGTTGAGGACAAAACATTTGCATCCAAAAATGTGAAAGAAGGATATATTAGGCTTTCTTCCTTTGAAAAGCTCATACGGAGTCTTTTTGAGAATCGGCCGAATGTTGACACGGTTGCTAACAAAGCATGCTGTGCTAACTGCGTCCGCCCAAAAGTATTTAGGAAGGTTGGAGTCACTGAGCATTGTTCTTGCGAGTTCCACCAAGGATCTATTCTTTCTCTCTACGACACCGTTTTGTTGTGGTGTTCGTGGTGCAGAGAAGTTGTGGGAAATTCCGTGCTCTTCGCAAAATTCTTCAAAGAATGTGTTTTGAAATTCTCCACCGTGGTCACTTCTTATGGAGGTTATTGAGAGAGACTTCTCATTCTGAATTTGTTTCGCATATTTTTTGAAAGCCTTGAAAGCATCGCTTTTCTGCACAAGAAACAATGTCCACATATATCTAGAGAAGTCATCAACAATCACTAAAGCGTAAACATTACCTCCGAAGCTTTTCGTTTTTGATGGACCGAAGAGATCCATGTGCAAGAGTTGAAGTGGCCTCGACGAAGATACAACATTCTTGGATTTGAAAGTTGTCTTGGTTTGCTTTCCCTTTTGACATGCGTCACAAAGCTTATCCTTGATGAACTTAATCTTTGGAAGACCAACAACTAGATCATGCTTTATTAATTTGTTCATGTGTTCCATGTGTATATGAGCGAATCTTTTATGCCATAGCCAAGCCTCGTTGTTGTTTGTCATTAAGCATTTTACCTTCAAGGAAGAGTCATCAAAAGAAGTCATAAAAATATTATTAACCCTTTTACCTTTTAGCAAAATGTCATGGGTGACTTCAAGCTCTATCACACATTCATCTTTTGAGAAATTGATCCGGAACCCTTTGTCACACAATTGACTTATGCTAAGTAAGTTGTGCTTTAGGCCTTCAACATAAAGGACATCTTCGATGATGGTAAAAGGAGGTGCTCCAATGGTTCCTACTCCAAGGATCTTTCCTTTAGTGTCATCACCGTATGTAACAAATCCCTTGGCCTTTAAAGATAGATGTGAAAATTTGTCGATATCGCCCGTCATATGCTTTGAACAACCGCTATCAAGATACCATTGATTTGAGGTTGTCTTCAAGCATACCTACAAAACAAAATCAAGTTTTGTTAGGTACCCAAATTGCTTTGGGTCCTTTGTAGTTAGTACCCTTTTTAACCCACACATAATGCCCTTTTGGAACGCTAAAGTTTCGCACATAACAAGCATTAGGTGTGTGCCCTTTGATTCCACAATAAAAGCAAGTAGGTTGAAAATCACTTCTATATCTAGGAACATAATTCTTCTTCTTAGCAATCATTTTCTTTTTATGACTTTGATGCATACATTTAGAGTTGTTTACTTTCTCTTTAACAACTTATTCACTTGCTTTAACAAAAATGGTCTTATTTGTGCTTGGTTTAGAAAACTTAGAATATCCTAATCCACTTTTATCATTAGAGTACCTTTGGTGCTTAAGAATTTCTTCCAAGCCAATTTGACCTTTTTCATATCTTTCTAAAACTCTTTTAAGTTGAACAATTTGAAAAGATAAAGATTCACAATTCTTACATACAAGACTTTGTTTTTCATCCATCAACTTTTGTTTTCCACTTTCAATATATTTTTCCAAAGCAATATTTTTTTCTTCTAAGGATGAAATTTGTTTCTTTTGGGATGAAATACTTTTATACAATGTCTTGCATTCTTTTAAGAGTTCATTTATAACATCTTGTGCGTCATTGTCATAAACTGAAAAATTGCTACTAACCTCATCGATTTCTTCATCGGAGTGATGTGAAGCCATAAGAGCCATGTTCGCACATTCATCGCTTTCCGATTCCGAAGATGAACTAATCTCATTATCGTCCCAAGCAACGTAAGCCTTTTTGTTTTTGAATTCCTTCTTGCCTTTGAATTCTCCTTTCTTTGCAAGTTTTGGGCAATCCGGCTTTATGTGACCTTGCTGTCCACATTCATAACAAGTGACGTCTTGCATTGATGTGGATGCTTCCTTTTTCCTGAAATGTTTATTCTTTTTAGGATAAGAGGAATTTTTATTTTTATTAAAAAACTTACCAAGATTCTTCACAAGAAGCATAAAGTTCTCATCTTCGGACGTCTCATCGTCATTTCTTGAATCAACTTTCAAGGCAATTCCCTTGGACTTCTTTTCTTGACTTTCGTGCTTCTCGAGCCTTCCAAGTTCCAATTCGTGTTCTTGAAGTTTTCCAAATAGAGACGCGGATGTCATCGTTGAGAGGCTCTTCTTTTCCGAAATAGCGGTCACTTTCGGTTGCCATTCTCTTGTCAAAGATCTTAGGACTTTCAGGTTGAGATCATCATTGGTGAAGGTTTTACCAAGAGCAATCAAATGATTTGTTAGATGGACGAATCTCTTTTGTAAGGCAACTATAGATTCACCGGGCTGCATGCGGAACATCTCATATTCTTGACTTAGAGTGTTTAGCCTCGATCTCTTCACTTCGGTGGTTCCTTCATGTGTTTCAACCAAGGTGTCCCAAATCTCCTTTGCCGATTTACATTGAGATATACGGAAGAACTCGTCCATACTAAGAGCGCTTTGGAGTATGTTGATTGCCTTCTTCTCATTCAGAATCTTTTTCCTATCATCTTCGTCATAAGTGTTTTTCAACTTTGGGGTACCAACTCCATTCACCACATTCACCGGTTTGTGTGGACCTTCTTCAACTGCTTCCCATATACCTTCCCCTTGGGCTTCAAGATGTGCCTTCATTCTGATTTTCCAGAAATCGAAATATTCTCCGGAGAAGAGTGAGGGCTTGTTGCTACTTCCACCATCTTTGAAAACCGGGTTTATGCTTGCGGAAGCCATGCTGGATCTCTAGGAACAAGTTACCTATAACTTGCTCTGATGCCAATTGTAAGTTGTAAATGCGCCTAAGAGGGGGGGGGGGGTGAATTAGGTGGTTAAAAATTCTTCGAACTTGTTTCCGGTTTTTGGTTATTTTATGTTTAAGTGCGGAAAAATAAATTGCAGAAAGAAAAAAAGACACCGGAAATTATAGTGGTTCCCTTCACAATCCGAAGGTACATCCACTCCCCTTTCGACTCGAAAGAGATTTCACTATAGTTAGAATTATGGTACAGCCTACTCACACCAATGGTGATGCTTACTATCTAACCTATAGGTAAACAAGTGTATGAAGAAAAATCCTCTTCAACACTAACCCTTGTGTCCAACAATCCTGGATCACAAGTCAAACAGATATAAATCTTTTTGATGATTTTAACAAAGTGTAGTATTATCAGTCTTCTCTTGATTGATCTTCTCCTTAGATAAATAATTCACTCAATGAATAATATACAAGTGTTCAACAAAAATGGAATGAGATGAAAATTTGATTATGAACACTTTTATGAAATATTAAACAAAATATGAAAGAGTGATTATCTTAAGTTTTTATGAAAATTCTTGGAGGTGAAAATTCATTTTAAAAATTCAAGAAAAATACTTTAAGAAAGAATTTCAAAAAACTGGGCCGTTAACCGGTTACCCCATATGGTTAACCGGTTAACACTGTTGAAATGCAGAAAAATACTTTAAGAAAAATGTCTCTTTCATTTCAACAAGTTAACAAATGGTTATGTTATAAATGCAAATGCAGATCATGATTGTTGAACACTTGTATACTAATCTAAGAGTGAATTAGATATACCTTAGAAGTGAATCAACAATCTTGCAAACGGTTGACTTGAAAAAGAAGCTTGATCAAAATGTTTCTCATGCATATGTGGCTTGATTACTTTGATGCTTGAATTATCTTTGAAGCTCTTCTCTTTTTGCATTGATACATGTTGTCTTCATCAAAATACTTTTTGGAGCGCAATCACACGCTCGCATGATGGACTGAAAAGAGTCGCCACCGAACTTTATTTATTCCTAAAAAGGAAAGGGGAAATATCGATAAAACCCAAGACAAAACGACAATGATTATGGTCGTCGCAACCAAATCAGGGTTCAGGAGTCGATTATGCGAGGGGAAGGTATTAACACCCCTCACGTCCGTTGTACTCAATGGGAACCATTAGGTTAGTTGTGTGCGTTAATGTTAGTTTGAAATGTTAGGCTTTAATTTATTAAGTGGGAAAGAAAGAAAGGATGAGAGGAGAATATTTTTGGATTTTTAACGAAGGACTAAACCTAAGTTTTTTATTAGTGGGCCTGACAAGATTTACAAATCCTGCTCCTACGTATCTCAACAGAGAAATCAAGGCTTACGTAGTTCTGGGTAGAAAATATTTGTTTATTGGTCGATTTTAGAAAAATCAAAATTGTATTAATCGACGAAAACATTGTTTTATCCAAAACAGATGAGGAGCGGACGTATACCACACATCGAATGGATTTACAAATCAACATTCGGAAAAACGTCACTTATCTCAACTCAACAATTATGGCCGAAGCATTGCTTTACATCACCTTAAAACAAAGATGTCTTTCATTTTGAAAAGGTTTTTTGATTAGTCGCACGACGGCGAAGAAAAGAGTTTGATTGGTTGGATGTATCTTGAGTGATGGCGAGAACTTGGATGAGCGAGATACCCATCTCGAATCCTAGATTCAGGAGTGCGTGGTATCCACCATGTTCCATTTCCATCTTTATTGAAAGGGGTTAAGATAGGAATTAAGTATTTTGGAGTTTGAAAGACGAGTACTTATGACTTGCAAGCTCTTACAGCATGGGTCTAATACTCGGGAGTACGTCTGGATATTTCACCCAGGTAATCTTTTTCTTCAGATTTTATTGAGAAAAATACGTTTGAATATTTACAAATATTTTGAAGAGAAGACGAATACTTAGGGCTTAAAAGCTCTTACAGCTTGAGCCCAATATTCAGGATTATGACTGGATATTCCATCCAGAATAATCTTTTTCTTCCAATTTTATTAAGAAAATGGTTTGAAATTAAATTGATATGACCAATATACGAAAGTTTAGAATTATTTAGTCGAAAATGATTGAAACTAGTTTAGAAATGATGTGGATTAATTTTTGAAAACATGGTAAAAAGAGTTTTAAAATTGAAATTGTTAGTAGGACCGAACGCAACATCAGTGAAACTAAAAAGCGAATATTTATGTGTATGAAATGAACGCGGATAGATAATATCTAAATAAAATACCCAACACATGATAATCGATCAAACCAATCGTCAAGTAATTTACTAATTAAATGAGAATTAAATGTCTTCATCAAAGAAACTTCTAACTAATTAATTAACTATAACAAAAAATGCATTAAATGATGAGGGTTTACTCATGGAAATGGGGTGTCAATGGAAAAATATGGGCATAAAGCCCAATCGCATAAAAAAAATCACAAAATAAAACAAATATAACCTAAATTAAATAAGTAAGCAAATAATAATATAAGAGAATGGATCTGAAATATGGGGTGGGACGGTGCACCACATCCACCATTTATCTTGAAATCCAGGACCAACCAATCACAAAGGGACACGTGGCAATGCATTGAAAGAAGGAAAAAGTAAACCAACCTCCTCTTTATCGTTCCTCAAACGGCTCCTCTTTCAGAAAGAGAAAGCAAAACTCAACGCCTGGTTCCTCTTTTGTCAGATTCACCTAGTCCCTCGTGAAACTTTGTTCAACTCTGTTATAAATCTCTCACTCCTACGAGCTTCTCTACTTCGCCGATCCCGAATTGTCGCTGAAAACCGTCAACGGCGGAAGCTTGTTAATGGTGGGGTTTGGGTATTCCAGGCGGCGGCGTGGCTTGCGGTCAGCTTGAAGAAAGTGGTTTATGGGTGGTTTCACCCGGTGGTTGTGAGCGGTTTGGATGTGGAAACTGACGATGATTTCGTTCCTTTCCCTCGTTCTTTCTTCGTCTTCTTTTAATTTTCTGGATTTTGTTGATCTCGATATTATGTGTTGTTCAGTTGTGGTTGAATTTTGGTGGTTAGAATGAAGGTTGATGGGTATGTGTGGTGGTGCTTGTTAAGGTGTCATGGAGCGTTATGGTGTCTGAAGGTTCTACTCATGGAAGATTTCGATGACATGGGTGGGTGATGTCTGCTGCGGAACTATGTTTGTTGGTTGTGAATATGCGACTGCGATTTCGATGGAAGGCATCAAGACCATGTAGCTGGAGCAACATTATTGGAGACCACAATTCGACCATCACTTGTTGTAACCTTGAAAGGCAAGCTTTGACCGTTAAGATAAATGTTGCTTTGCCAGTTCTGTCCCCAGTTTCTTGACATAGAAATCCAACCAGGTTTTTGACCCTTTTGATGGAAGCAGCAACCGCATCACCAGCACCACCAACGTTTGTGATAAGAACAAGGTTGGAGTAAGAATGTCCGTTGATAGTGAACCTTATACCTCCCTTTCTCTTGCATTATTAGGCAAGGCATTGTTTGGTGGACAGAAGTTGGTAGCAGTGACAACAATGGAGCCAGGAAGGCACCATTTATGGTCACCTACACATTTAATTTCATAGCAAGAGCCACAACTTAAACCGTTGTTGAAAAGTGTTGTGCTCAAAGCAGCAGCGTTTCTTCCATACCCTTGACTGTGCAGGTTTTGTAGTATGTTTTAATGGTGAGGCTGTGTTAGGCGTGGTTGGATCGTCGGCATGTGCGTGACGGAAATGAATGGTTCATATTTATTTATTCTATCCTTGTTCTGTTTTTAAATGAACTCATTATTCTGCAGGTTCTGCTGGTTCTTGGTATTATGATGGCATTTGAAAGTGTGTGGCGGTTTTCACGATTTTAATGGTGGTAATATTGGTTTACAATGATGTTGAGAAGTGAAGTATTGTGGAAGTGTTGTTTTCATGGTGGGACTATGATGGTGATTTTGTGAGTCTGTTTGGTTTTGTCACAAGGAGTTACATGGAGGAATACGTTTTTGAGTGAGTGTGTTGGAGTTGTTGTTGTTGCAGAAAACATCGGCAGAAAAGTGAGTGTGTTGGTGTTGTTGTTGGGTTTCAAATGGTTATGGTATTTGGAATGTGCATTGCAGCGGTTGTGTAGAGGAATAGGGGTGTCATTTTTTTGTATGTTATAGGTGGGTTTTTTTTGTTTTGTGGTGATGGTTTTCTACCTAAGAAAAAATCAAAATGTAAGGACTGACATGGTTTTATACATGGTAGAAGAGTGAACAAGTAATGTGAAAAATAAAGTGGTTATGTTGAGAGAGGGATAAAGGGTTGTCTTTGTTTTGGTCTCCACCTCCTTTGAGTGTATGTTTGTAAACTTTCCTAAAATGCATCAAAGTAAAAAGGCAACCATTTGATGCCATCAAAATAGAGACATTGAGATTCCTTCATTTTTTGTCTGCGTGTGCCTGCAATATCTTGGCTTTTTCCATATGTATAGAAACAAATTCTTTTTATGAAAAAGGGGTTCACTTATTGGTTTTTATTGTAAAAGGAATTTGAAATAATTAAATTAAAAGAGAAATCAAATTGTTTTAAATAATCAAAAATAAAAATAAAAATATTGACAAATATGTTTAATTATTTTCATTATTTTAATTGAAAAATTAAAAAGACAAAGGACTCAAAATAAAAAAGTTGGACGCAAAAGTGCCCGGAAAAATAAAATGAATGCACCAAAATGATCAGTGCAAAATAAACTTATTGGAAAAATACAGAGTTTCTTTTAATTTTGAAATAAATTTTGACCGGTTAAACAGGCTTGAGCTGATCAAAAAGTGGTCGAAAAATTAGCTGAAAGATAAATCGAGCATACCAGATTAAACTACGCGAAACGTAGATTAATAAAGTTAATATCTGGAAGCTTGTTTTTAAAAGTTTTCGTCCACTGATTTGACGCACACCCATCGATTAATTCAACCGGTTAGCCTGTAGATCCGAAAAAAATTATTTCGACTGATATTCTAGGCACTATGCGGTATGGAATGCATGGTATGCTATGTAGAGATGCAATAGCTATGATGAATGTATTGAATCAACGATTCATGGTCAAAATTGGGGTGTGACAGGTGCCCCTATTTAAGTATCTTCAACCAGAGAATATGAAGTAGGACGACCTTCATATGATCATAGGAGAAGATATTTAAATACTAAGAAAACCCTGATTTTGATCCTGAAATGAAAATGCTATGATATGATATGCATGGATGCAAGATTCTTTTTTTTTGTAATTTTTATCTGCTAGGGATATGGTGAACCCTTAACAGGAGATGCTACTAGACAGACCAATCTGTGGGGAATGCTGATGGTCCACAGGGAGACAGACAAAGGGTAAAAACCAACTCGCTGGGGAAAATAATCCTGCTGGAGAATCAGACACACACTAGAGAGTATTCAAAGTGAAATTCGATGAACGACACTTATAATACAAGAGATTTCGGCAGTAAGTTCACACATGACTTACTAAACCCGAATAAGAAAAATTTCTACAACAAGTTCATACATGACCTGATAACACTGAAATAATCATAGAGAAAGATTCTTCAAAACAGGTTCATACATGACCTGGTAATACTGGAATGAAAGCTCAACAGCAGGTTCATACATGACCTGACAATGCTGGGGAATATCAAGAAGTTCTGACAGCAGGTTCAGACATGACCTAACAAACTCAGAAAAATTCAAAAGGAGTATATCAACAGGTTCATACATGACCTGATGACCAACTTGAACATTTTGAGAAAATTTCCACAACAAGTTCATACATGACTTGACGACACTGGAATATTCAAAGAATTTTCAACAACTGGTTCAAACATGACCTGACAAGGTTAGGGGATATAAAAAGGTTCCATAAATAGGTTCAAACATGACCTGATAATACTGGAAAACGTAAAAAGAAAAGTTCCATCAACAAGCTCATACATGACCTAACAACATTGGAAAATTCAAAGCGTTTCGACAATAGGTTCAAACATGACCTAAGAATATTAGAAAACCAAAGAATTTTTAATCAATAGGTTCATATGTGACCTCAACATTTGGATATTCAAAGAAAGTTTCACTCACAGATTCAGACATGACCTGACGACACTTAGAAAAAAAACAAAGGGAGTTTTATCAACAGGTTCATACATGGCCCAAAACACTGGAAAATTCAAAGAAAATACATCCATAGGTTCATACATGACCTGACAATATTGGGAAACATACAAAGCAAGTTTCATCAACAGGTTCACACATGACCTGACACATTAGAATACATCTGACAATTCTGGAGATTTCTCACAAGTAATTCAAAGATTTTGGAGATTCCTAACAGGGAATTCATGAAAAACAAAGATAAACGGGAGTCTTCTTATAAGTACATCATCCTCGCAAAAGGCTATGATAATTCTTTACAAAGAAATCAAACAAAACCAACATCATTGGAGTTTTCTAACACGAAAAAACCTCCAATATTCTAGGAATTCATCAAGATGATGAGTCATACATGACTTTCACGGAACCATCAGGAAAGACAGGGTAATTAAACTCTCTGTACGTGCCAACAACAATTGATCTTTTAACCTTAAGTAATGGATTACAACCAACTTTTAACAGATTTTGCCCACAACAATTGGACTTTTGACCGTAAGCAATGGATTACAACCAACTTTTAACGGATTTTACCAACAACAATTGGACTTTGACTGTAAGCAATGGATTACAAACAACTTTTAACAGATTTTGCCAACAACAATTAGACTTTGACTGTAAGCAAAGGATTACAACCAGCTTTTAACAAATTTTGCCAACAACAATTGGACTTTGATTGTAAGCAATGGATTACAACCAGCTTGCCAGCAACAACTGGACTTTAAACGATGTTGGCAACGACCAAACTCTAGATACCAATCACGATTGTATTTACAAATGGAGTGACCGTGATGCCAACGAAAATTGGGTTTAAAATGAGTTCTAGTGACCACTGAGCATGGAATATTGCCTAGTAACAACCGAATTTTAGGAGACACCAATGAGTCTTGAAATAATTCCAGGGAGTGGCATAGAGGTTCTGGAAGTGCGTCAGAACAAAATGACATGTCTGAGAATTCATCGGAGAGTAAAAGAAACAAATTCTGGAAATGCATCAGAATTACAAGTGATATTCCGGAAATACATCAGAATACAGACACATTTGGTAATACATCAAGGAAATTCTGTAAATACATCAGAATACAAGACATACATATTTGAGAATACATCAGATAAGTGGGGAAACAATCTGGAAATACATCAGACATGTTATGGAAATACATCAATAAATGAAGGAGTAATCCGGAAATTCATCGGATAATCCAAACAGGAATTGAACCTCATGGACAAATTTTTTGATAGGTGCGAACTGAGTTGGATTTGAAAATGACTACGGAAACCAGATGATGGTTTAAGGGCACCAAAGAAAAAATACAATTAGAGGTCAAAGAATATAAGATCGACAACAGGACCTGGGTCAATGCAAAATGAGCACAAAGTACATTTCGGCTATGCATGATTTGGATTTTTTATGCATGATATATGAATGACCAGGATATGAAAATGCTGACACTTGAGTGGACTGGGAGTTTGTAAAGGCTTTTTATGGAAGCTCATGATTCCTTAACACCGAGAACTCAACCAAATATTTTATGATAGATGTTGTCAAAGGAGAATTCTATCCAGCTTGGCAGCCACAACTTAGCCAATGGGATCCTTTTGGAGGATTAATGAATCGTGCTGGCATAATTTTCGAGCACTCGTCTCAAAATCAATAGTTGTTGACATATGGCAGAATTTGTTTGAGTAACTTGAAAGCATGAAGAAAAAGGTTCTGCCCCTCTGTGGCTCATCTTGCCCCAGTCTGTTGGGTCTTTGAAAATGTTCACCTTGAAAGTGGGTTTGAAACAGCTTGACATGAGACGATCTCAAGATGGCTTGCCCCTAAGTGTTTGAGACTTGCAGTGATCTGACCCTGATTAACCAACACCTGAAATGGTAGACTTTTGATTGACTGTCTTTGGATAGTTGGACTCAATGAACTTTTGAGGTGGCTTGCCCCTGTCTGAGTCTTGAAGCAAATTACTCTTGGCTAGATGACCCTTAGGGTGATTGGCTTGGATTGACTGATACTCAAAGTGATTTCCCATGACTGGACTTCTTTCACCTTATCAAGTTCCTCAACTGTGTATTGTTGGAATTTCTTTAATGCTAAGTGTTGACTCGCAAATAAGATTGTTCATTCCAAAATGGTAATTTTAATGCAGTGTTTATGCAAAAATTTGAAATTAGAGTTTATTGATATGAACGGGTGAAATACAGTGAACGGGTCATTGATAAGAACACAATGATGATCAAGTCATTCACAACATGTAAGTCTGTGCCATCAAATGGTTAACAAAAATCATTTGGAGTCAGGTTAACACAACCTTGTTGTAGTATGCTTTCAGAATAAACTCTGCCTCAATTAGGTCTTTTACGGATTGTAACGTGGTCTGGTTCACGGTTTTTTGAAACAAAAGGATATAAGGCTTAAAATTTATTTTTTACCCACCCCTTCTTCTTGATGATCTCCAGTTCCTATGTTCAGTTAATTCAATACACGCATTTGACTTCGAAGGTGCGAAAGTAAAAATGAGGATTCAATGTGGAATTTTCTTGAAATGGCAGTCACCTTATTTTGTTTTTGTTGAGAATTTAATGACCTCTTTTGATTGATTTTCTTTATCCCTGATTTTGCCTGGACCGCTTCTTTGAAGCTTTCGGTCCATCGGGATGCCCTGACTTTTGCCTAAGTCATTTTGTGGTGTTTGACTTAGCGGACTTTTTCTGTTTTTTTTACGTGTTGACTGCCAGGTTATTAGTGGATGAGGATCAACCAACACTAATTTTAGCTTTTCTCAACTTCTTCGACACCTCAACATGTGCGTGGAGGATAACATGTTGTTGAACCTAATTGGAGGGCGTACATATGGACGAATTTTTCGAAAGATCGAATGCACGGTCAAACTATCTGAACACAACTACCTTGCCCCAGGTTAAGATTAAGGGTTTTAGATCCGAAATAAACACCAACTTCTAGGCTCAAAGTGGTTGACTAGGGATTAACTCCTTATCTCTTCAGTGTTTGGGGATTTGAAACAATGCCTTACATCATCGGCAAGGTTTTATTCAAAAGCATACCACAACAATTTTAGGTGTTTCATTTCATCATCCTCCTTCCAATCTTTGTTAACACAACGGTTTGATAAACAAAAGTGAATGAGAGGAGTATTTTTGTTTTTAACATAAATGAAAAACGAGTGAATACGAATGGATTAATTCAAAAGATGCATAAACATTTCATTAATCTTACCAATTCAAAGAAAACAACAATGCTTAAAAGCAATTAACGATCAACATGCAAGGAAACTATAAAAGAAGTGTTGAAACAACCAAATGATTGCAAGCTTTAGGGAATGACTTCTTCAAACTTGATCCATTAACTTGTGGGGACACCCCTTGCGATCTTCACACTTACCCGGTCGATGGGTTAACCTTTACCACCAAGCTTCCTTCTTGAAAGGCTATGTACCCATTGTCAATCAACTGTTGTACTTTGGCTTTGAAAGCGTTGCAGTCTTCGGTTGAATGCCCTTCTGATCCAGCATGATATCCACATTGCACATTTGGGTCATATCCGGGTGGGTAAGGTTGTGGAACCGACTTAAGAGACTTGCGAACTACCAAAGAGTTTTGAATCAGAGGTTGTAGGAGTTGGTTATATGTCATGACGATTGGATGACGAGGAGGATTTCTTCTTTCCAAGTTAGTTTGAGGCCTATGCTGATTTTGATATCTCGGGCCTTGGGCTTGTTGATTTGGATGAGGAGCAAACCAGGATTGTTTGTAATGAAGACCAAAAGGTAGCATTTGCTGGAACGACACTTCGGGCATTGCTAACTGCTCATTTTCAGCCACTTGAGGGTTGGGATCAACAAACTTTTTGATATTGGCACGACGATCTTCAAATTCTTTTCCTTCAATCTCATCGTTGAACGCAACCCTCTTGGATCCACTACTCACTTCTCTTTTTCTTTCGTTGGTATGGGTCGTGACATTAGAAATCTAAGGCGATATCTCAATGCTCTTTCCAGGAAATGATGATATCTCATTAGCCACATCCCTGACCTCTTACTTGTGGTACAAAACCTTGAGGGGTTTCAGGGGTCCTTTCCCTTTCTCATTACTTGGCCCAGAAATCAAGATATATGTACCTGAGCCTTCCTCCTTGAGTGTTGGTGACCTTATGTCAATCAGTCTTTGCAGCTTGAGCTTAAAACTCTTGCATTCCTCGGTGGAGTGCCCCATTGTTCCAGTATGGTATCCGCACTTGACCTTCGGGTGATCTTCTTCAAAGACTAAGCTCTTTTTGTTAATCAGTTCTCGTACCAAGGCTTTCAGCGCTAAGCAAGAATCTAGGTCATGTCCCACTGCCCCTTTATAGAATTCACATGTTGCATTTGCATTGTACAATGGAAGATATGGTGACGTAGGTGTGAGAGCTCGAGGGGTCACCAAAGCATTCTGGATCAGCTGTGGGTAGAGCTTGCTATATGGTACCGGAATCGGGTCATTGTGATCTTTGTTCCCCTTGTTCTGATTCTGATTTTTGCTTTGAACATGACTTCGGTGATTTTGAGGAGGAATAACCAGAGGATGTTGATGATGACATCCCGAGGGAGGGTCATATGTCGGTAGATGAGGAGTTGTCACATAGAATTTCCCCCGACTTGGGGTAACACCGGATGGATATGGAGCAGTAGCTCCCTCCGTTGCAGGAATGGGTATGGGATGACCCTCTTTTCTCAATAAGGCTTGCAGGGTTTCCACGACCCATCCCATTTGGCTCTCCAAAAGGTTGAGTTCCTCCTCCAATGCTTTTTGACTTTTCCTTAGCTCGTCCATCATCTCTTGAGACATGGTTCTTTATTCTAAACGCGTGTCAGGAATCACTTTGCTGATTATGGACAAAGGATAGATGAGTTTTCTCTATTTTGTCTGGAAAATGACATGCATTATGATGAGATGCAGATGCAATGGAATGTGAATGAATGCAATGCAAGCCATACATATTTGTTTTTCTTCAATACACGGGTTCAAAAGTCTGAGGTAGTGATGAATCTGATTACTTTCCAAGAATAGGTTCTCACCGGGTATGATCTAGGGTTTCAAAAAAGTTCCTAGAGTCATGGATCCATTAGACTGTTTGTTGCCTATGGCAACTTACTTGTCGGGCATCAACTCCATCCAAAGAATCTACTCTAAGTGAGTTTCTCGCATCGATCCAACGAGAAATTCATCTCGCAGACCCACACTACGCAACCATCTTTCCTAGTTGGACACATGATTAAGGTTCTACAAATGGTCCTTAGAGTCATGGATCCTTATGAAAATATCGAAGCTTACGGCAACTTACTTGCTGAGCGACAACATCCTCTCAAGAATCTACTCTAAGTAAGGTTCTCGCACTGACCCAACGAGAAATTCATCTCGCGGACCCGCACTACTCAACCTCGTCCTATCTTATGTTTTTACTCGAGACTCGGGTAAAAAGTCTTTCCCACAAGGTTTGTAATCAAAGTATCCAAGTACCAAAGCATAATGGAACCAATACAACATATTTATAACAATATGACAATAAAGATAGCAAAATCAAGAAAGAAAATCCACACAAGTAAACAAACAAAGGCATAAAAACGACCTAACTAGGCTTGACTCACATAGGGAGTCATTCCCCAGCAGAGTCGCCATCTGTCGCACCTCAAAAAAATGAGAACACGACCTAGCGAAGCGCAATCACACGCTCGCATGATGGACTGAACAGAGTCGCCACCGAACTTTATTTATTCCTAAAACTGAAAAGGGAAATATCGATAAAACCCAAGACAAAACGACAATGATTATGGTCGTCGCAACCAAATCAGGGTTCGGGAGTCGATTACGCGAGGGGAAGGTATTAGCACCCCTTACGTCCGTTGTACTCAACGGGAACCATTAGGTTAGTTGTGTGCGTTAATGTTAGTTTGAAATGTTAGGCTTTAATTTATTAAGTGGGAAAGAAAGAAAGGATGAGAGGAGAATATTTTTGGATTTTTAACGAAGGACTAAACCTAAGTTTTTTATTAGTGGGCCTGACAAGATTTACAAATCCTGCTCCTACGTATCTCAACAGAGAAATCAAGGCTTACGTAGTTCTGGGTAGAAAATATTTGTTTGTTGGTCGATTTTAGCAAAAGCTAAATTGTATTAATCGAAGAAAACATTGTTTTACCCAAAACAGATGAGGAGCGGACGTATACCACACATCGAATGGATTTACAAATGAATGTTCGGAAAAACGTCACTTATCTCAACTCAACAATTGTGGCCGAAGCATTGCTTTACATCACCTTAAAACAAAGATGTCTTTCGTTTAGGAAAGGTTTTTTGATTAGTCGCACGACGGCGAAGAAAAGAGTTTGATTGGTTGGATGTATCTTGAGTGATGGCGAGAACTTGGATGAGCGAGATATCAATCTCGAATCCTTAACTCAGGAGTGCGTGGTATCCACCACGTTCCATTTCCATCTTTATTGAAAGGGGTTAAGATAGGAATTAAGTATTTTGGAGTTTGAAAGACGAGTACTTATGACTTGCAAGCTCTTACAGCTTGGGTCTAATACTCGGGACTACGTCTGGATATTTCACCCAGGTAATCTTTTTCTTTAGATTTTATTGAGAAAAATACGTTTGAATATTTACAAATATTTTGAAGAGAAGCCGAATACTTAGGGCTTAAAAGCTCTTACAGCTTGAGCCCAATATTCAGGATTATGACTGGATATTCCATCCAGAATAATCTTTTTCTTCCAATTTTATTAAGAAAATGTTTTGAAATTAAATTGATATGACCAATATACAAAAGTCTGGAATTATTTATTCGGAAATGATTGAAACTAGTTTAGAATTGATGTAGATTAATTTTTGAAAACATGGTAAAAAGAGTTTTAAAATTGAAATTGTTAGTGGGACCGAATGCAACATCAATGAAACTAAAAAGCGAATATTTACGTGTATGAAGTGAACGTGGATAGATAATATCTAAATAAAATACCCAACACATGAAAATCGATCAAACCAATCGTCAAGTAATTTACTAATTAAATGAGAATTAAATGTCTTCATCAAAGAAATTGTAATTAATTAATTAACTATAACAAAAAATGCATTAAATGATGACGGTTTACTCATGGAAATGGGGTGTCAATGGAAAAATATGGGCATAAAGCCCAATCGCATAAAAAAATCACAAAATAAAGCAAATATAACCTAAATTAAATAAGTAAGTAAATAATAATATAAGAGAATGGATCTGAAAAATGGGGTGGGATGGTGCACCACATCCACCATTTATCTTGAAATCCAGGACCAACCTATCACAAAGGGACACGTGGCAATGCATTGAAAGAAGGAAAAAGTAAACCAACCTCCTCTTTATCGTTCCTCAAACGGCTCCTCTTTCAGAAAGAGAAAGCAAAACTCAATGCCTGGTTCCTCTTTTTTCAGATTCACCTAGTCCCTCGTGAAACTTTGTTCAACTCTGTTATAAATCTCTCACTCCTACAAGCTTCTCTACTTCGCCGATCCCTGATTGTCGCCGAAAACCGTCAACGGCGGAAGCTTGTTAATGGTGGGGTTTGGGTATTCCAAGCGGCGGTGTGGCTTGCGGTCAACTTGAAGAAAGTGGTTTATGGGTGGTTTCACCCGGTGGTTATGAGCGGTTCGGATGTTGAAACTGACGATGATTTCGTTCCTTTCCCTCGTTCTTTCTTCGTCTTCTTCTAATTTTCTGGATTTTTATTTATCTCGATATTGTGTTGTTCAGTTGTGGTTGAATTTTGGAGGTTAGAATAAAGGTTGATGGGTACGTGTGGTGGTGCTTGTTACAGTGTCATGGAGCGTTATGGTGTCTGAAGGTTCTACTCATGGAGGAGTTTAATGACATGGGTGGGTGATGTCTGCTGCGGAACTATGTTTGTTGGTTGTGAATATGCGACTGGGATTTCGATGGAAGGCATCGAGACCATGTAGCTGGAGTAACATTATTGGAGACCACAGTTCGACCTTCACTTGTTGTAACCTTGAAAGGCAAGCTTTGACCGTTAACATAAATGTTGCTTTGCCAGTTTTGTCCCCAGTTTCTTGACATAGAAATCCAACCAGTTTTTTGACCCTTTTGATGGAAGCAGCAACCACATCACCAGCACCACCAACGTTTGTGATAAGAACAAGGTTGGAGTAAGAATGTCCATTGATAGTGAACCTTATACCTCCCTTTCTCCTGCATTATTAGGCAAGGCATTGTTTGGTGGACAGAAGTTGGTAGCAGTGACAACAATGGAGCCAGGAAGGCACCATTTATGGTCACCTGCACAATTAATTTCATAGCAAGAGCCATAACTTAAACCGTTGTTGAAAAGTGTTGTGCTCAAAGCAGCAGCGTTTGTTCCATACCCTTGACTGTGCAGGTTTTGTAGTATGTTTTAATGGTGAGGCTGTGTTAGGCGTGGTTGCATCGTCGGCATGTGCGTGACGCAAATGAATGGTTCATATTTATTTCTTCTATCCTTGTTCTGTTTTCAAATGAACTCATTATTCTGCAGGTTCTGCTGGTTGTTGGTATTGTGATGGCATTTGAAAGTGTGTGGCGGTTTTCACGATTTTTATGGTGGTAATATTGGTTTACAATGATGTTGAGAAGGGAAGATTTATGGAAGTGTTGTTTTCATGGAGGGACTATGGTGGTGATTTTGTGAGTCTGTTTGGTTCTGTCACAAGGAGTTACATGAAGGATTACGTTTTTGAGTGAGTGTGTTGGAGTTGTTGTTGTTGCAGAAAACACCGGCAGAAAAGTGAGTGTGTTGGTGTTGTTGTTGGGTTTCAAATGGTTATGGTGATTGGAATGTGCATTGCAGTGGTTGTGTAGAGGAATAGGGGTGTCGTTTTTTTTGTATGTTGTAGGTGAGTTTTTTTTGTTTTGTGGTGATGGTTTTCTACCTAAGAAAAAATCAAAATGTAAGGACTAACATGGTTTTATACATGGTAGAAGAGTGAACCAGTAATGTGAAAAATAAAGTGGTTATGTTGAGAGAGGGATAAAGGGTTGTCTTTGTTTTGGTCTCCACCTCCTTTGAGTGTATGTTTGTAAACTTTCCTAAAATGCATCAAAGTAAAAAGGAAACCATTTGATGCCATCAAAATAGAGACATTGAGATTCCTTCATTTTTTGTCTGCGTGTGCCTGCAATATCTTGGCTTTTTCCATATGTATAGAAACAAATTCTTTTTATGAAAAAGGGGTTCACTTATTGGTTTTTATTGTAAAAGGAATTTGAAATAATTAAATTAAAAGAGAAATCAAATTGTTTTAAATAATCAAAAATAAAAACAAAAATATAGACAAATATGTTTAATTATTTTCATTATTTTAATTGAAAAATTAAAAAGACAAAGGACTCAAAATAAAAAAGTTGGACGCAAACGTGCCTTGAAAAATAAAATGAATGCACCAAAATGATCAGTGCAAAATAAACTTATTGGAAAAATACAACGTTTCTTTTAATTTTGAAATAAATTTTGACCGGTTAAACAGGCTTGAGCTGATCAAAAAGTGGCCGAAAAATTAGCTGAAAGATAAGTCGAGCATACTAGATTAAACTATGCGAAATGTAGATTAATAAAGTTGATGTCTGGAAGCTTCTTTTTAAAAGTTTTCGTCCACTGATTTGACGCACACCCATCGATTAATTCAACCAGTTTGCCTGTAGATCCGAAAAAAATTATTTCGACTGATATTTTAGGCACTATGCGGTATGGAATGCATGGTATGCTATGTAGAGATGCAATAGCTATGATGAATGTATTGAATCAACGATTCAGGGTCAAAATTGGGGTGTGACAACAATTATATCAATCTTGAAGAGAAAAGGCATCAAATAAAGATGGCCTCATCCAAGCTTATCCACTTCAATGATCTTCTTCAAAATAGCCTATGTAGCAGATGAATTCCACAAGTCACAGGTTCAACATAACATCTTAATAATGATCAATGTTGCAGATGAATCTGGAGGGATCTTGAATGATGTATCAAATGAATTCAAGCTTGCGAGTTCTTGGTCTTCAACAAATTGGCATTTGCCAAGTCCATTAGCAAAGGAATGTTGTCTAGATTCTAAGTCCAATTAGGGAGATCAAAACAACAATCCACTCAAAAGACTTTTAGGGTTTTTGTTATTATTATGTGCATTAATGGTCAAAGACCAATCAAATAAACAAAGCAACAAAGTATATTACACAATATGGTTCAAGTGGACAAAGTAAAAATTGCATAAACATAAACAATTAGAATGATTTGTACAATGAAAAATGGTAATAGAACAATAAAATAAATTGCATTAAAAGTAAAAGCTTGAAAGTAAAAGTTAATGGTTAGTAAGTTAATAGTTAGTTTTGTTTTGCTTTTTTGATGTTAAGACATTCTTTGGAGAACACTTAACCCACTTGCCATAAGCATGGATCCTTGAACCAAAACATCTTCCAAAGGAAGGAAAGAAGGCCAAGTTTCCACAAAATACCATGGAAGAGGGGAGACTTACAATCTCACTAACTAGAATGCTTATGCCTTTTATGTCACAAATTTAGCGCTATGTTAAGCAATCGTAATTGGACTTATGCAGAAGTCACAACTATTTGAGGTCGGGCAATAAACTTTGGGTGTTAATGCATGTTGGAGACATAGTATTAAGAACTATGCGCATTAAACATACCACACACAAAAATATGCAAAGAGTGTGACCTAATCTCATCCATACTCATGTTAATTTTTCAATCAACTAGCATTAGGACTTTGAGATGTCATTGGCCAATGGAAATGAATGGATGAAGAAGGGGAATTAGATTAAGAGTGGGAGGGATGAATGAGATCACAAATTGGTCAAAGGAGGACTTTTACCAAATTAATATTATTCATTCATTTTGGGAGATGGAATGTACATTCCATCAATCCCCTAAAGCCAATAATATTAATTTGACAAAGTCAAATCAACCTTGACCAAGGCCTAACAACAGATGAGAAACTCAAATAAGTCAATCCAAATGGTCAACACAATTAAAATGACATTTATTCAATTAAAAATATTAAAATAATACATTAAATTCAAATATGTTTTGTCCAAATCCTAAAATCACATCAAAATACCAAATAAATGGCCATGTGATTTATCATAGGTCAAACAAGGTCAAAGGACCTTGGATAAAAAAATTCATAATTTTTGGACACTTAAAAATATTTTTAAACAATTAAAAACAAATGAAAATCAATTAATTCATGAAAAATATTTATAATGATCCAAAAAATAATTTTAATTCAGAATATGAAAGAGAAAAATATTTGAATAGTTTTGGTGAAAGTCCCATATTTTTTGGATCAATATTGAATTTAATATGAATTATTGAAGAAAATGAAATAAAAAGGAAAATCAGAAATTGCAAAAATACGTGGACCATCAGATCTCCCTCATTAATTGAGGTGGCAGAACGGCTCAGATTATAACATGAAGCAAGGATCACACGGTCTAGACTTGAGACAACTCATCACCGGAGCCAGAGCTCCGGTTGTCTTCTCCGGCGAGCTTCGCCGGACTGGTCATCACCAACCATCACCAAAAATTCAAACAGGGACATGATTTTAAAGAGAAAACATCATTGAGCACGAATATCACCTCAGTTTCTTCTAATTCCAACTATATTGAGAGATATGTTGAATTGAAAAATGAGGTTCATGATCTGAGTTGCTTCGATTTATCATCAAGACAACTCAAACACCTTGCCTACATTGGTAGGACTTCAGCCAATACAATAATCAAGAGAATTGAGCAAGAAACAAGGAGAATCAAAGAGATCAAATTTTCTTCAAAATACCTTCAATGGAGGTCTGAGCTTGCTAGATCTTGATCTGAATCGTGTTTTGCTTCACTCCAATTGCTTGCAGAAGAGGAATGGAATGGATTAGAATCAAAGGACTCCTGGAGAATTGAATTCCAAAATAGTGGAGATTCAAGCTCAAATTCAAAAAAATTTCTCAGGTTTATCCTCTTGATATGAAGGGTTTTCTGTAGGGAATCAAAGGTTACGCAGTGTGTGTCTTGATTATGAGCAATTAAGCTTCAATTTATAGAGAATTCAAGTGTTAATTGTACACTCCATTCAAGTTTCCAAAATTGGCAAAGTGATGTCAGCAGCTGCATGGGCGCGCATAGGCCCATCAAATGATTGCTGAAAGTCCAAATTTGAAGTTCAGATATGTTGAAGCAAGCTTGGAATGCAAGGAAATTAAACATTGATACTTGAAGTTGGATCCATGACACATGATACCATCCTGTTTAATCCATGTGCAGCCTATGCATTTCTCATCCAAAATGCATGAAATTTAGCTCTTTGGAAAGGTGAGATCAAGAGGAACAAGTTTGATGTTGAACACATTTTCATTTGGAGCTTGGAACTTGGAGATATTTGAGGTGGAAGTTTGGAAAATTTTGACATATTGAAAATTTTCTAAGTGTCAAGCCATATGTCTCAATATTCTACCTTGCTTAACTTTTTATGGGAGCTTCAAATGAGAAACGTGTCTTCATCAAAGTTGTATCCCTCTCAAATAACTTCAAAATAGTCACCAATTTCATGTCATTTGGATTTGAAATGATAGAGTTATGCATTTTTGAAGTTTGGCAAAATCACTTGATCAATGGTATAAGTCAAAAGTGACCTATAATGTAGCCTCATATCACATGTGCAAAGAAGTTGAATTAGCTCCCAATCCAAACATAAAAGTTGAATTAGACACATTGAATTTGATTGTGAAACTTGGAAATATTTCATATCATAAAAACTGAGAAAGTTATGGCCTTGGGAAGTTGACTTTCAGATTAGGGTTTAGACAAAATGACCTATAATGTTTCAACATAGAAAATGATTTTACAAGCAAAACAAGCTCTAGGTCACAACATGAAAGTTGTTTATAATGTCATTTATAGTAAGGTTTATCTTATAATAATTTTCATATGGTGAAAATTGTAGGAGATAGGGTCTAGGGAGACCCAGTTTTGATCAGATGAATTCATCTGGCCAACCACCATCAACCAACTTGCTAATTTCCAATTCTCTTGAATTTCTTGCCTCATGGTAGATCATATATGCATAATATGATGAATTTTGATGTGTCCCTTGAGAAATTTGATCAGTTGGTGAGATAGATTGTTGGAGAAGTTACTCAAGATACCAGTCAAACTAGGGTTTCCAAGGCAAATCACCTTCAAACTTTTGAAGCATACTTGATCAATATGACATGTAGAAACAATTGGGACTCATATATGATGCTCATAACCATTCTTGAATCAATTCTTGATGGTGCTCTTTGTTCATGAGGGTCTTAAACCCTAGATGTGATCAATGAATCAAGGAAATCATGTCCCTTACCTACAAAAGAGTTAAACAACTACGAAGACATTTTTTTTGGTATTTTGGTTAGTAAAAATGATAAAATACAAGTATGATATAATCACAAAGTGCTTGGTGATCTCTCCCAAAAAAAACCCAATGAAAAGGGGTAAGGAGGATGCCAAGGTATGATCCCAATGCTAGTGCTTGTGATGAAATGCATGAGGGATCTTAGGGTCAAAATTGGGGTCTTACAACAAGTGTCACCAACCCTGGACACTTGTCACCAGTAAGAAAGGGGGGTGTCATTTGTTCCTATGCGTGAAGGTGCATCAACTTATCATGCGACCCTCCATGCTTGTTATCCGATCCAAAGACCAAGTCAGATCCCCAAATCTGACGGTCCGGAGCATCTTTTGGTCAACGCGGTTGACTGGGTCTCCTTGGACCCGTTCTGAAATTGAAATGGGCCGCCTCACTCAAGGCCCATGTTTATTTTTCCTGTTAACACCTCCATTTGACCTGAGTCTGGAAGCGCCCACTTGGGCTTAATCTTTATTCAGGGTCCATTTATTTTTTGTGTGTCTTTTTTATCCTTGTTTGGCCCATTGTTTGTTTTATTATTAGTTTTATTGCATATTTTCATTATTTCTTTTATTGTTAATTGGATAATTTTATATTTTTTAAGTATTTCAAATTCGATTTAATTAATGTTTTGGTTAATTTTTATAGTTTTATTTAATTTAATCATTTTATTTAACCTTTTAATCAACTTAATTAAAAAATTTATTTAAACATTTAGTCATGTATTATTATGAGATTAGTTATGACTTGTCATTTTTGTACTTATTTGATCCCTTAGCTTGCATCAATTAAACCGTGCGAGATACTTCATTATTAGAAACCCATCGTCAATCACCTCAAATATTTACCAAAACTAAAAAATTAGCAATCAATTCTCGATTTAATATCAAACCCATTTCCATACCCTTGTAAGTCGATCGCTTTTAGCATCGCCATCAACCTCACATAGCTTACTCTTGGGCTTTCTTACAATGAGACCTATTTGATTTTAATTAATCGAGTAAATGATGGATTCACTAAATAAAATCCAATTTATTCACAAAAAACACAAATTAAAAACCTCGATCCAATGTCGAGTATTTTATTTAAAATTAATTAAAAAAACACCTAATCACAATTAAATGCCATTTCGTAATAACGAAACAAAAAGGGGGATGGTTTTGAGCCTTCAACTTCTCTCCTCAATTGTTTGAATACGAGTTCTCTTACTTGGTAAGTTAGACAATTGTCGTTTCTCTATAAACTTATAAACCCGATTAAATCAAAACGCTCTTATAATAAGCTAAATGAAAAGGGAGAGGACTTTTAGCCTTCAACTTCTCTTCTCCATTGTTTGAATACGAGTTATCTTACTCAGTTAGTCGAATAATTGTCATTTTTCCCCAAACTTTTAACTTAATCAAATCATTTTCACAATAAACCATACAAAAAGGGAGATGGTCTTGAGTCTTCGATTCCGCTCCTCAAATGCTTGGATATGAGTTTTCTTACTCAACCATTCGAGTACTTGTCGTTTATTCTAAAACACATCCACCATACATAAACCTATTTTCATAATCACTGAGATGAAACAGAAAGTGGTCTAGAGTCTTCTATTCCCTTATCCGATTATTAGGATACGAGTTGTCTTACTCCACTATCCGAGTATTCGTCATCCATTCAAAACTACCTTAACTATTATCAAACTCCTTTCACAATTAAGGATGAAAAGGGAGATGGTCTAGAGCCTTCGATTCCTCTCCCCGACTATTAGGATACGAGTTGTCTTACTCGACTAGACGAGTAATCGTCATCCAACAAAAATATGTCAACACATCAAATCTATTTGTCCTTGCCCCCCGTGCAATCGAAACCAATTAAACAAAACATCAAACATATTAACTCAACTTGTCCCCCCGTGTGATTAAAACTCTTTTCAGAAAGAACATTGTTTAATCCCTTCTAACGCGCACAACAAACTAGTGTTTAAGCCTCCGCCGAGAGTAGACAAGCCAACGTTTAGCCTTTAGAACGCGATCTAAACAGGCGTTCACTAAAAGACACCAACCAACCGTAGTTCCCTGAACTACGAATGATCTGACTTCCTTATTGCACCATAAGGATACGTAGGCACGAGATTGCGAGATCTTGGCGAGCACACTAATAAAAAACCTCCCTTTTATCCCTTCTGAGGTTCCCATCCATCTCTATTCAGTTTTATTATCACTCGAAGAAAACAAACGACATTTAGTTAACATTCAAATCACAAATTAAACTAAAAGGTTCCCGTTGAGTACAACGGACGTGAGGGGTGTTAATACCTACCCCTTCTGTAATCGACTCCCAAACCTGAATATGGTTGTGACGGCCATTATTCAATTTTTCAAAGGTTTTATCGATATTTTCCTATTCCTTAATTGGGATAAATAAAGTTCGGTGGCGACTCTGTTCGAACTAATTTTTTCCGCGACCATCGCGAGGAATCGTATTTTTCGAGATGCGACAAGTTCTTCTTCTGTGCATCAGCCAAGCTGACTCACCATTACAACACTCGTGCTAATCAACCAAGGATCATTGAGCATATAGAGAAAGAGAACCGAGATCTAAAGGATGAGATCCTCAGGTTAGCGGCACTGATGGAATCTGTCATTGCTGCACAGAATCAGTCGTCACCAACTCTTGCAACTTCTCCTTAGAGGACTGTCATTTTTTAGGTTGCTACCTCAACTGTTCTTGTTGCTGCTGTCAGTCAACCCTTTCTTGCTATGCCTGCTAGATTCCCTTGGGGAATGCCACCTAACTTTGTGATAGAAGGGTATGCACCCACATATGTTTCTCTGCCGGCATCTAGCCCGGTCATGTCAGTGCCACCTCCTGTTGTTCACACTCTTCCTCATGTTAAGGACACTATCTACCACTCTGAGCCATCTGAGGGACCAAATGTATATGAGAAGATGGATGATATGAAAGATCAGTTCCTCGAGATGCGCAAAGAGTTGAAGACTTTGAGAGGGAAAGATTTGTTTGGGAAGAGCGCTGCTGAGCTCTGCCTGGTCCCCAATGTTAAGATCTCGGTGAAATTAAAGGTCCCCGAATTCGAAAAGTACAAAGGGAATACTTGTCCGTTGAGCCATCTTGTGATGTATGCCAGAAATATATCTACTCAGACTGATAATGATTAGTTGATGATTCACTATTTCCAAGACAGTTTGATTGGAGTTGCCTTGAGGTGGTACATGGGTCTGGACAGTGCAAGCGTCTGTACTTTCAATGACTTAGGTGAGGCTTTTGTTAAGCAGTATAAGTACAATATAGATATGGTGCCTGATAGAGACCAATTTAGGTCTATGTCTCAGAAGGATAAGGAGACATTCAAAGAGTATGCCCAGAGATGGAGAGAACTGGCTGCCCAGATTAGTCCATCTCTTGAGGAGAAAGAAATGACAAAGATCTTCTTGAAAGCGCTAAGTTCATTTTATTATGAACGTATGATCGCAAGCGCCCCCAATGATTTTACCGAGATGGTAAACATGGGGATGAGGCTAGAAGAACGAGTCCGTGAAGGACATTTGTCTAAGGAAGAAGCATCATCCAACAAGAAGTATGGTGGGAGTTTCTCCAAGAAGAAGGAGGGAGAAACTAATTCAGTATCAGTGGGAAGGCAGATGAGGCCTCATGCCAGAAAAAGTTCTCAATCCCGTCAACATCAATATCAAGTTTCCTCAGTAATTCTGGTTTTTTCCAACAATAACAATCAATCAGTTCCAATTCAACAACAACATCAATAGTAACCGCAACAAAGAACCAACAACAACAACAATAATCACCAACATAATTTTGAGAGGAAGAAGGTCTCCTTTGACCCTATTCCTATGACTTATGAAGAATTATACCCATCATTGGTCCTTAAGAATCTCGCAAATTACTGAGCCACTTCGATGGTGGTTCAAACCTGATTTACACTATGCTTTTCACCAGGGAGCCCTTGGCCATGACATTGAAAACGGTTACCCTTTGAAATATGAGGTTCAAAAGCTTGTGAAGAGTGGTATGCTGTCCTTTGAAGACAGAGCACCGAATGTGAAAGCTAATTTGTTGCCTGCTCATGGTAACGCTTTTGTCAACATGGTAGATGGTTGTCCTGGTGAGTTCAAGGTTTATGATGTTCGCCATATCAAACAATTTTTAGTAGAAATTCATAAAGACATATGTTTGGTCAGTGAATATGAGCATGATCATAATGGTTGTGTGATTTGCAGTGTGAACCCTCGTGGATGTGTCATTGTCAAGAAGGATATTCAAAAGCTGATGGATGAAGGGCTTATCCAGATTTTCCAATCCCGTCATTTGGGAGATGATGTGAATATAATTGTACTGGTGTTTAAGACCCATGAGCGGGTAATTGTTTAGTTTGATAGAAGCAATAGTAATAATCTTAATAGATCGGTATCGCCATTGGTTATATAGTTAGCGTTCCCTGTTTCGTATGCATCCGATAAAGCTGTGCCATATCAATACAATACCACTATGATTGAATATGGTCGAGAGGTTCCTCTACCAGTCGCAGGGTCCGTGGTGAATATTGCAGATATTACGAAGGTGACTTGTAGAGGTCGTGTGTTCAGTCAAGTTTTTTCGAAAGAAGTAGAAGATGTTTCAGCAAGTAAGAAGGCAGAGATTCCAGTGGCGAATTCGGTTACTGCTCCAATGTGTCAGTCTGGTGAATCCAGCAAATTGAAGGCTAACGATGATGATGAGGTGTTAAAATTTATTAAAAAAAGTGATTTCAATGTTGTAGAGTAGCTGCTCCAGACTCCATCAAAGATCTCCGTGTTGTCACTACTGATGAATTCTGAAGCACATATGGAGGAATTGCAAAAAGTGCTAGAGCAGGATTGTGATGAACATGATGTGATCGTGGATCAGTTTGACCACATAGTTGGCAAAATTACTGCTTGTAATAATATGATCTTTTGTGATGAAAAGCATCCCGAGGAAGGCATAAATCACAATTATTCGCTGCATATTTCAATGAATTGCAAGGAGGACGCTCTGTCCAATGTGTTGGTTGACACTGGGTCATCTTTGAATGTGCTTCTGAAATCAGCTTTGTCAAGACTCTCTTATCAAGGCGCCCCAATCATGTACGTTGATGCTGAAGAGGAGGTTGGAACGTCGTTCTAAGCCTTGTCTATTGCTGATGAAGTGAAGAAAACTGGGGTGCCCATGTCTTCTTTGAAATATGCACAAGAGGCTATTCAGACTGGCATCATTGACAAATGGGGTCATGTCGTAGAGGTTGCTGAGAACAAGAATATAGCTGGATTGGGATTTCAACCAGGGCCGTTCAAAGCCAGAGTCAAAACTATGCAGCCAATTTTCCGCAGTGGAGGGTTCATTCATGGGAATGAACGATACTGAGCTACCATTATTGAAGACAATGGTGATGAAAACGAAGCTTGCGCCAACTTTGTGACGCATGGCCAAATTTGCAACAATTGGGTTGTTGTTGACGTTCCTACTGTTATTCATTGTTCTAAGTAATTTGTTTTCATTTTAAAGAAAAATCCTTCTCCTATGCCTAAGGGAGAAGTGAACATTGTTGGCCATTTTCCTTATTATCATCAAAAAATACAATTTTATTCATCCACATCTATGATGTTTTGTTTTTACATTTTTCTTTTTCTGAAAATGGTAATCACAAAAAACATAAATAAATAATAATCTTCCATCTGCATAATATTTGTTCGCACTCCACTTCTCTAAAATTAAAATATCAAATCATTATGCAGGTTGGTTCTCAAACCCATTGAATACAATGATCCTACTCCTTCTCCGAACTTTGATTTCCCTGTGTTTGAAGCTGAGGAAGTGATTGATGATGAAGAAGTGTATGATGAGTTATCTCATTTACTTAAGAATGAGGGGAAAATCATTCAGCCGTTTGAAGAGCAGATTGAATTAGTCAACTTGGGTTCTGAGGATGATATGAAGGAAGTTAAAATTGAGTCTCAACTATGTCCAAAAGCTAAGAAGGGGTTGACTGATCTTCTTCGATAGTATTCCAATGTATTTGCTTGGTCATATCAAGACATGCCTGGGTTGGATTATGAGTTTGTGGAGCATAGATTGCCATTGAAGCTAGAATGCTCGTCAGTCAAGCAAAAGTTGAGAAGAACTCATCCTGATATGGCATTAAAGATCAAAGAGTAAGTGTAGAAGCAGATTGATGATGGTTTCATTGTTACCTCTGAGTATCCGCAATGGGTGACCAACATTGTGCCCGTTCCTAAGAAAGATGGAAAAGTGCGCATGTGTGTTGATTATAGATATTTGAACAAAACTAGTCTGAAAGATGATTTCCCTCTGCCACACATTGATATGTTGGTAGACAATACAACTAAGTTCAAAGTCTTTCCATTTATGGATGGATTTTCCGGTTATAATCAAATCAAGATGGCACCTGAAGATATGGAGAAGACCACATTCATTACGCCCTAGGGAACATTCTATTATAGAGTGATGCCTTTCGGTTTACAGAATGCTGGTGCAATATACCAGAGAGCTATGGCCACTATTTTTCATGATATGATGCATAAAGAGATTGAAGTTTATGTTGATGATATGATTTCCAAATCAAGTGATGAAGAAGAACAAGTTAAGAATTTGTTGAAGTTATTCCAGCGTTTGAGGAAGTACAAACTCAGCTTGAATCCCAATAAGTGTACATTTGGTGTCCTTTCTAGTAAGTTGTTGGGCTTTATTGTCAGTGAGAAGGGTATTAAAGTTGATCCTGCCAAGGTCAAAGCAATAAAAGAAATGCCTGCACCCAAAACTGAGCAGCAAGTCAGAGGTTTTCTCGGCCGCTTGAATTATATCTCATGATTTATATCGCATATGATTGCCACATGTGCGCCTATATTCAAGCTTCTTCGGAAAGATCAATCTTGTGATTGGACCTAAGATTACTAGAAAGCTCTTGATAGTATCAAAGAGTATCTGCTCGAGCCTCTGATTCTGTCTCTTCGTGTTGAAGGAAGACCATTGATCATGTATTTGACTATGCTTGATGAGAGTATGTGTTGTGTTCTTGGTCAGCAAGATGAATATGGAAAGAAAGAGTATGCAATTTACTACCTCAGTAGGAGATTCACCGATTGTAAGACTCGGTATTCTATGCTTGAGAAAACATGTTGCGCATTGGCTTCGGCTACTAAGCGTATGCACTAATATATGTTAAATCATACTACTTGGTTGATATCCAAAATGGGTCCAATCAAGTACATTTTCTAGAAACCTGCCTTAACCGGGAGAATTGCCCGTTGGAAAACGTTGTTATCTGAGTATGATATTGAATACCGATCTCAGAAAGAAATTAAAGGTAGTGTCTTGGCTGACCATTTGGCTCACCAACTAATTGAAGATTGCTAGTAAGTAAAATATGATTTTCCTAACGAAGAGATTTTGTACTTGAAAATGAAAGATTTGATGAACCATTGCTTGAAGAAGGGCCAGAACCTGGTTCCCTTTGGGGCATGTGTAACGGTAAATTCATGATCATCAAGCTATGGATAAGCTAGACGTCAATAAAACCAGAGTCGCCACCGCACTTTTATTGTTTCTAAAGGAAAAGGGAAAAGTACGAACAAAACTGAAAAGATAAGAAGTTTTCAAATAAAAACTAATAAAATGCCAGAGATTACAGGTAAGGGGGCTGGTTACACAGAGGGAAGGTGTTAGCACCCAAAGTGTCCTATCTACTCCTAGGGAGCCCTTTCTTGTGTGCATATGTGTTTTTGTATAAAATGATGTTTGCAATAAATAGAATGGAGAGATGATAAAAGAATTCATTAATTATATTTTTGTGTTTGACAAGACCTTCGGACTTATGCCTACGTACCAACATAAAATGAGGGATTAAAACCTCATAGTTCGTGGTATCATGTTTAAAGTGAGTGGATTACTTTTAAAAAAATATAAGTTTTACAAAGGCATAAGAGGCCTAAAAATGGTTTGAATGAGTGTTAGTTCTTTTTGGCTTTTGAAATTTTAAGTCAAGTATAGTTAAGTTCATTTACAAATTTGATTAAGAAAGGAGTTTTAAAAAATGCAATGGCAAAAGGCCAAAGTTTCTAATTTGAAAAATGGTCTAAGTTTAGAAAACAAACACAATCAAAGAAGATTTTTGAAAGGAGGGAGAGATTTGAAATTAAAGAAATGGGGGTGAGATGAAGAGACTAATTGAAATTCTGGTATCAGATATAAGATGTCGAAGGTAATGTTACGACACTAATATCTGTTAACACACAATGGATAAAAATACAGAATTGTAAAACAAATCACACAAGCAATTGTTAACCCAGTTCGGTGCAACTCACCTACGTCTGGGGGCTACCAAGCCAGGAAGGAAATTCACTAAAATAGAATTAGTTCAAAGACTATCCGTACACTTCAACAAGTTACAGTCTTTCTCACCTAATCTCTACCCGTGCAATTTCTACCTAAGCACTCTTAGATATGAGAACCCACTCACTTCCCTTACAATCACACACCAGTGATTTTAACCAACAATCCCTTGTGAAAAGAAATTACTTTTCAATTACACACTCTTGATTTTACTTCACAGTTTCAATCAAGAAGACACACTCTTGATCTTGCTTCACAGCTTTGATCAAGAAGACAAACACTTTTGCTTAACAGCTTTAGAGTGACAAATTACACCCACAAATCAGTCCAATTCAATCATCAATGGATGACTTGAATGACCTACAAGTCTTACGAATAAACAGACACAAACCCTAGCTCTCTCTCTCTATATTTTACTCAGTCTTGGTTGTGTGTTCAAACAGGTTTTCTAAGTCCCCTTTTATAGAAGCATTCTGCTGGGCTTGGACATCTTGAAAACCCTAAATCTATTTTCCAATCAAATCTTTTTATAACAGCTGGTTAGATCTCTTTGGAAAATAAGTAAATCTGGTTGTAATCCATGATTGAATGCGCCAGCTAATCAGATCTTCAATCATTCAAAGATTGCCATTAATTGTACAATCATAAAACACCAGACATTCATACTGAATGTTCTGTGTACAGGATGTCATGACATCGGGTCTGACATCCTGAAAAAATCCTGCATAATCCAATAATTCCTTTTATAACTTCCAGTAGGTACAACCATATCAGATGTCATGACCTTGTGTATGTCATCTAAAACAATCCTGCATGAACATGTCTTCCATTTAAGCTCCAGCAGGTACGCCCAATATCAGAAGCCATGGCATTGTATGTGGCATTCTGAAACAATCCTGCTTGCACATGTTCTTGAACTTCAGCAGGTACATAGGATATCTCATGTTAAGACATCACATATGACATCTTGTGAACACTCTTTGTTTTACCAAAATTGCTGCCAACACTTAGAATCAACACTAATCCTAAGCACAAATTTAAAAGTTAAGAGTTGAAAAGATCTGACCAATATCATATAGACCCCCAAATTTCTCTTGGACTTTAGAATCAAGCAATATCAATACACAAACAGCAAGATGAAAGCAAGGCATCAAATATAGATAGCCACATCCAAGCTTAGCAATTCCATGATCTTCTTCAAAATTTCCCATGCATCAGATGACCTCCAAAGGTAGGCATTAAAGATAAGTTCAAAATAACAACTTTAATATGATCATGTTGCAGATGAACTCAAATAGATCTTCATCATTGTATCAGATGAATATTCACTTCACAAGCACTTGGTTTTATGAAAGTTGGCATTGGCCAAGTCCTTTTGCATATGGAGTGTTACCTAATTCTAAGTCCATTGTCTCAGATCAAATCCAATAGTCCACACAAAATGTTTTTTAGGGTTTTTGTTCTTATTATGTACATTAAGGTCAAGAGAACAAAAACAAACAAGTATATACAAACACAATATATCATAAATTATGGCCCAAGTGGGCAAAGTGAAAATGGCATTAAAGTAAACAAATTGAATGGTATGAATAATGGCAAATAAATAAAGCTTGAAATTAAAGTACATAAAAGTAAGTGGCTTGAAATTAAATGTTAGTTGTTAGTTGATTAGAAGTTAGTATTGCTTTTGCTTTGGTTTTGTTTAAGTCATTATTTGGAGAACACTCAACCCACTTATCACAAGCATGAATCCTTGAACCAAGACATCTTCCAAAGGAAGGAAAAAGGCAAAGTTTCCTTACAATACCATGAAAGAGGGGAGACTTACAATCTCAATTACTAGAATGCTATGCCTTTTGTGTCAACAATTTAGTGTTATGTTAAGCAATTGTAATTGGACTTATGTAGAAGTCACAACTATTTGAGGTCGGGCAATAGAATTTTGGTGTTAATGCATGTTTGAGACATAGTATAATCGACTATGCTCATGAAACATACCATACAAAAAAAAGAATATGCAAAAGTGTGGTGGACCTAATTTCATCCATACTCATGTTGATTTTGCAATCAACTAGCCTTAGGATATAGAGATATCATAGGTCCATGACATGAATGAATAAAGAAGGGGAATGAGATGAAGAGGGAGGGGGAATAGAATCAACACAAATTGGTCAAAGAAGGACTTTTACCAAATTAAGAACATTCATTCATTTTGGGAGATGAAATTTACATTTCATCAATCCTCTAAATCCAATGATCTTAACTTAACAAAGTCAAATCAACCTTGACCAAGGCCCAACAACACAAGTCAAACTCAACAAGTCAATAATAGAAGCTTAACACAATTTATTTAGCATTTAATCAATTAAAATCAACTAAAATATGCATTAAATTAAATTATGGTTGGTCAATTTCCTAAAACCTCATCAAAACACCAAATAAATGGCCATGAGATTTATCATAGGTAAAACAAGATCAAAGGACCTTGGAGAAAAAATTTAGTAATTTTTGGAACTTAGAACTATTTTTAAATAATTAAAAATATTCACAAAATCAATTAAATCATGAAAAATATTAATAATGATCCAAAAAATGATTTTAATTCAGAAAGTGAAAGAGGAATTTATTTAAATTTTTTTGGTGAAACTCTCATATTTTCTGGATCAATATTAAAATTAATCTGAATCAATGGAAATAACACAAATAAAATGAAAATCCAATAATCAGAAAAAATGTGGACCACTTGATCTCCCTTATTAATTGAGGTGGCAGATCAAGTGGCAAGCCATATGTTCACTAATTACAAACTCTTATCATGATGAAGTTTGAGGTGGAAGTTTGAAAATTTTAACATATCAAATTTTTTCTAAGTGTCAAGCCATATGTTCACTTATTCCACCTTGGCTAACTTTTTGTTTGAGCTTCAAATGAGAAACGTTCCTTCATAAAAGTTATAACTCTTTCAAAGTCCTTCAAAATGGTCACAAATTTGACCTCATTTGGATTTGATATGAAGGAGTTATGCATTTTTGAGATTGAGGAAAATCACTTGTTCGATGGTATTAGTCCAAAATGACCTATAAGGTATCCTCATATCACATGCTCATAAAAGTTGAATTAGCTCTTACTACAAACATAAAGGTTGAAGTAGACATCTTGGATTTGATTGTGCAACTTGTAAATCTTTCTAATCATAACAGTTGAGCAAGTTATGACCTGGGGAAGTTGACCTGCAAATTAGGGTTTTGACAAAATGACCCATAATCTTTCACCATAAAAAGTGTCTTTCCAAGAAAAAATAGCTCTTGAACTCAACATGAAAGTTGTTTGGAATGTCATCTATAGTAACTTTTATCTTGGAATAATTTTCATATGACAAAAATTGTAGGAGATAGGGTCTAGGGGACCCCATATTTGATTAGATGAATTCCTCTGGTCAAGCCCCATCAACCAACTTGCTAGCTTGAAATTCTCTTGACTTTTGGGACTCATGGGTGTAAGACCCCAATTTTGTCCCTAATATCCCTCATGGCATTATAACATTGCATTTGGCATTGCCTCAAGGATCATTAGCATCTTGGTTCCCTTTGCCTTTGGGTGGGACCTCTTGTGAGGTGGTTTGAGATCACCAAGCATGCTTGAATTGTATATCATTTGCTTTTCTCATTTTTGTTTACTAACCAAAAACACAAAAATATGCCACTAACATCTTGTGTTTGTAGCTTGAGCAATCACAAGGTCAAAAGCTTCAAGGAGATCATTGGTACAAAGACATGGTCAAGAGGAGATGGTAGCAAGCATGGTAATGGTCCCCAAAGCCCTCATCCATCAAATATGCCTCCCTAGCATCTTAATTAATCATTTTGGTCAAAGCAAGTCAAAGGATTTGAGGTTGGTTCCCCAAATAAACCTTAATTCATCTGTGCACAATAATGCCTTGCTCATGAAGCAACCTCAACCCATGATCAAATTAAATCAAGGGAAGTTCTTTAATTCATCATTTAATGCATATTTGAACTTATTTGAGTGTCCTCAATCATCAATTCATCAAGATATGAGTCATGGACTTGAGAAGTTGATCAGTCAATTCATCTGACTATTTTGAAATGCACTGAGACCTAACTTTTTATGTGTTGGTCAAATGGAGATGGTTCCAAAAGAAACAATGTTCTTAAGGACAATATGAACAACTTTCATGTTCATCAAAAATTGATTTGAAGCTTGAAAGGCCAATTGTCATTCCAATACTTTATAGGTCATTTTGACTGAAACCCTAATTTTGGGTCAACTTCCCAAAGACATAACTCATTCATTTTTTATGATTTTGAGGTGGGATCAAATGCATTGGAAAGCTTAAGATGTCTACGTCAAATGGTATGTTGAACAAAATTTCAAAATCTCAAAGGAAATACATGTGATAATGCAAGACATTATAGGTCCTTTTTGACCAAATGCATTGAAAGTCAAAAAAGTCCAACTTCAAGTGCCCATAACCTCTTCATCAAAAATCCAAATGATTCAAAATTTTAGTCCATTGTGATTTTCTTGAAATGATCTACAACTTTGAGGTTGGAGATTGTTTCATTTGAGGCTTGCATCATCAAAACAGAAGGGCTTGAAAGTTGGCCAAATTTAGAAACCTTGCATTGACATGTTTTGTACATCACACTTTAAACTCAAATTTCATAAATTTCCACACTTCAAATGAGTTTTTGTCCAACATAAAAATTGTTCCTTACATCAAGACCTTTCCAACCATTACCCACATGCCTATGTTTGGATTTTCTAAATGGTATTTTCGAAGAGGTGAATGTTTAGGTCAAAATTATGGAATGCACATGAAATCTTGTTACACAAGCCAATTCAGAGCAAATTACACGTCCAAACCTTTGGAATTTGAGTTCAACTTGCAATTGGCATTGTTTTTGGGCCTTGTGCATGATCATGCAAGCCCATGCAAGTGGTATCCAAATTCATGCACACGGATCATTTCATCATTCCCTTGCCTTTCCCTCTATAAATAGAGACCTTATGCCATTCAAATTTCAGACCTGATTCAACCTGAATTGCTGCAGAAATCAAAACTCAACCTCTCACCAAAGAAGCAATTTCTTTTCTCAAATTTTTCAGATCTAAAATTCAACTTCATCTGGTTGAATTATTAGATCTAATGCTTCTAAACCTTCATCATTCATCTCATTGAACTTCTGTTTTGGTAAAGCAAGCAAGGAATCGAGCTCAAGTTACTAGAATTCAAGCTTACACTTCAACTGGTATTTTCTTTGAATCTCATTATCCATTGACCTATTTGGTTGGATCTTGTGTTGGCTGAAGTCCTCTCGATAGAGGCATCATGATTATGCATTCAATTTTTGAAATCCATTAAGTTCATGATGAACACCAGATTTTTCAATCTCTAATTTCTCACACCATGGAAATCTAGAGTGAAAATGGATGGTACAGGGATGATGTACATCATCCCAGCTTTCTAAAGATGTATAGATCGTGCATTTTCATTAAGGTTTGGATCTCTGCAATTTTTGCCGGAAATTCCAAGCTCACCGGAGAAGACGGTGGCTCCGGTGGCTTCATCATTGCCAGATCAATTCCTGGCCGTGTGATCTCTTTTCCAGATCTAATATGGACCTTCCATTGTTATGACTTTTTATATTGCCTCGTGTGTCTCAGTTGACTAAGGCATAGGATACACGCGCGCTGAGAGCCCTTGGATTTGCCAAGTCATTTAATGAAATGAATCCAACGCGTGTGCTTTTTCCTATTTTTTGATTTAATCCATTTTATTTTCTTAATTCCATTTTATTTCAGAAAATCATATCTCTCTCATTCTAATTCCAAAAATTATGGGACCAATTGCATTAGTTTCCAAATAATTTCTAGTTTCTTTTTCTGATTTTTAATATTTTTTATTTTGTCATTTGATATTTTTTGTGAATTTTCTCTTTTCTGGTTATTTTTAATTCATTTTAAATAGTTTTTGATATTCAAAAAATACAAAAATATTTTCCTAACCTATTTGAATGATGATGGATCTATGAAAAATATTCTCATCAATTTTCAAATTGATTTGAGATTTATTTGAGATTTTAGTTCAGTTAGGTTATTTTTATTCATTTTTAATTGATTAAAAATAGTTTCTGACTTTTAAAAATGCTGAATTTTTTTGTCAAACTTGGGATAAATTACTTGGACCTTTCAAGGTTGATTTGAAGTAATTTTGAAGTTTGACCTTTCCATTATTTTAATTCAAGTTTAATTTTAAATATTAAAAAATGCCAAAAATAGTTTATTCATTTCTTGACTCCCAATCTTCGTCTCACTTCTGTTTTTGATTGTTTGACCTTGACTTTCAATGTTATTGGTCAACATATGAGGATTGGTACATTGTATTTCATTTAATGCACTTCAATTTTGCCATTTCCATTTCTCTTATCCATCTTCTCCTTCTTCTTCTACTTCTTTTCTTCTTGATCAATGAGTTGAAGGTTGATAAGTTAGCATTGGTTAGGGAGATTTAATCTTCCTTGATTCAAATCTAGTTCATCTTGATCAATTGATCAAGTGAATGGCTTTGCATTAAGGATAGGTTGTCTTCTAAATCATGCAAAAGGCTTAAACCAATACAAGATCAATTCTCATTTTCTTTTTGGCATGGCAAGTTGTTGGAACTTGGTTCTCTAATCAAGACTTCTAACTTGTGTTGTTGCCTATATTATTATTGACCGGCCTCAGATAGTTGTGACTTCTACATAAGTCCAATTACGATTGCTTAACATAACGCTAAATTTGCCTTTATCGCACACTAACTACTAACACTAACTATTGACAATTAACATTTACCTTATGCAATTTACTTTTATGCAATTTACTATTCTTGCACATATTATCCATTTGCTTTTCTCTTTGCTCACTTGAGCACATGTTTATGTTAATTCCATTTGCCTTTTGCTCACTTGAGCACATAATTGTGTATATATTATTGTGCTAGTGTTTTGTTTTGATTGTTGTGGACCAAATGCAAAGAAATGGACTTAGTTTCTAGGACTTTCCCTAGGCAAAAAAATGGAGAATCGGACTTAGATTCTAGGACCTTCCTTATGCAAAATTGGAGTAAAAGGATCTTAATGATGAAGATGGATTAGAAGACCCAAATCTCTAAACTCACTCTTGTCCATTCTTGTTTTACTTCATGGAACTTTTGATGTGTGTGCTTTTGTGCTAGGAGTTTCCATTTGAGCTTAATTGGAGGACCATTGCCATGTTCATCCAAGAGGAAGATACAAGATACATTGAGGATCTCTTAAGAGACTTATTTGATTGCTTATGCTTTGTGGTTGCTTATTCCAAATGATGGGAGCTACTTGGATCATCAATATGATCTCAAGAGAGGGACTCCATTGTGGTTTTGATTCTTCATCCCTTCTCTTTTTGTTTTACTTAGGACTTAGCCCTTATTCTTCTTCTCTCACTCTAACCCAAGTCAAAACTTTTTCTGCAAACATTTAATTATTGTTTTCAAACATTAGAAACCTAAGCCTTATGCTTTTGATTTTCCAACTTTCTTTTCATAACACTTATTTTGAATTGAATCTTTAAGTCAACTTTGACCATTTTTGTACATACTTCTAATTGGTAAATATAAACCATTCAAGTGTTTTTTTGTGGTTCCAATGGCCACCTTCTTAATCAAATTTTCCATAACCTTTAGCTATTAGGTTTGAGTTATCTTTGTGGTAGATGTAATACTCACCTATATCCTTAGTGATGGACAATGAATCTTCCATGCCTATTATAGGATTAACCCCTCACTAGCATGTTGAAGCTATCCTCACATGGTGGATTTGTGGTTTGGTTGAGTTTTCTCCCTTTGATAACAAAAAACCTTAAGGCTTTTGGACCAATCAATGCACCAACTTGTTTTGAGATTTTTACCCCGAACTACGAGGTTTTGATCCTAATCTTTTTATAAGATGGTACGTAGGCAATGGGTTTATCCATCCAAACACAAAATGTAAATAACTTGTATATTCTCTTCTCATCTCTTCAATCATGTTTGCACAAACAAATTTTCACAAAACAACAACCTTTGCAACCACCTTCCCATTGCATAACCAACCCCCTTACCCAGATCTCTGTTCCTTTTACTAGTTTTTGTTAAAACTATTAGGTTTTTCTTAGCTTTCTAACCATTCCTTTGGATAAATAGAAGTGCGGTGGCGACTCGACTTGTATGATTTACCTTGGATTTAGTTAATATCTCTAATGGTAACGAATACCCCGTTACAATGGGAGATCATATATGCATAATATTATGAAATTTTAAGTATCCCTTTAAATATTTGATCAATTATTGAAGAAGCTTGATGAAGAAGTTACATAAGATACCCACATGAACTAGGGTTTCCAAGGCAAACCAATTCCAAACCTTTGATGAATTTTTGACCAAACTAACATGTGATGCTCATGGGAACCCATATATGATACCTAGAGCCATTGTGGATCATTTCTTGATTGAGCTCTTAGCAATGAGGGTCTTCAACCCTAGATATGAACTTGATAGATCATATGTGATCATGTGCCCTACCTACAAAAGAGTTAGACAAATGCAAAGACATATTTTTGGTATTTTGGTTAGTAAAGATGATAAAATACAAAGTATGATACAATCAAATGGTGCTTGGTGATCTCTCCCAATGCAAACCCAATGAGTAAGGGGTATGGAGGATGCCAAGGTGTGATCCCAATGCCAATGCATATAATGGTATAGCATGAGGGATCTTAGGGTCAAAATTAGGGTCTTATAGCTGCCCCTATTTAAGGACATTCTAACTGCGGAGATGAAGCTTAAAATCTTCGTATCGACTTGGTAGAATGGGCTTATATAACAACATATAAAAACAAATTTTGGTCCCTAAGAGACCTCATGATGCATATGATATGAATGTTAAAATAAATCTTTGTGGGGAAATGTTACCACAAAGGAAAAGAATTCGGAGAGACCGAAAGTCCACAGGAGTATAATGCATTTCCATAAGGAAAACTCACTGGGGAGACAAAGACTCTGGGGGAAAAGGGTTGTGCGTAGGCCTGGCTACGACTTAAAAGAACAGAGGGACCAAAGGAATTCCATAAAAGAAAATCAATGGAAAGACCCAGTCGGGGAATAAAAAGGGAACGTCTGAAAGGGAAACGGGTAGATCAGAACAAAACCGAAATACTCGAACCAAGCAGGAACGACGATTTCACTAAGGAAAAACGCACTCAAACTCGACTGGGGAAGAAAAGATCTTCAACACAGGAGGAGTAGAAATATATTATCCACTACCGGTTACTGGGTACAGGGATAACAAAATCTGACAAGGAGGACATTCGTTACCAGTTAGGGAAAACATATCAAGGATGACTCGCTGAGGGCCACCAAGAGGCGTATTCATTACTGGTTACTGGGTAAGAATAGACTTGCTGGGTAAAAAGTAGGATTTACAACTACCGGTTACTGGGCAGAAGACCAAAAGGAGAGAATATCTGTCACCAGTTAGGGTGAAGATATCAAGGATAGACTCAAAGGGAAGAAAATCTGTCATCAGTTAAGATGAACATATCAAGGATAAACTTGCCTGGGATGTTGAGGAGGATACCCGTCATCGGTTAGGATGAACATATCAAGGATAAACTGCCTAAACAAAAAGTAGGAATTACATTTATAGAAAGTTGGATAGAATACCAGAAAGAGAATATTCGTCACCGATTAGGATGAACATATCAAGGATAGACTCTGAGGGGAAGAATAGGAATTATATATATCAGTTACTAGATAGAAAACCACAGAGAGGATATCCATCATCGGGTAGGATGAACATATCAAGGATAAACTCTGCAAAGGGGAGAAAAGCAGGATTTACAACTACCGGTTACTAGGCAGAAGACCGCAAAGAGAAGGAAACGCGTCATCGATTAGGATGAACATATCAAGGATTAACTCTCTGGGAAACAAAATAGGGATTACAACTACCTTTTAATGGGTAGAAAACCAAGAAGTGAATATCTGCCACCGGTTAGGATGAATATATCACGGATAAACTCAAAGCATGGGAAGAAAATATTTATCGTCGGTTAGAATGAACATATCAAGGATATACTTCCTGGGAAACGTGAAAACGAATCTGTTGGAAAAAACGGGGTTACCTTTTTCCGGGTATTGGGCAAGAAATAAAAAACTGCAAACTAAGAAGAATACTACCAATTAATGGGTAATAAAATCTTAGGAGACCAAAAGCGTCTATCTAGGTAAGATCTAGAAAGAAACGGTCAATTAAGACTCAACCCAATGAGGATATAACTCAAGGGGAGTGGTTCCATCAACTGGGAGGAAACTGAAATAATAATCATCCACGAGGAAATAACTCAGTGGGGAAAGGAGAAAGGTTAAAGTCTTTCTGCTTAGGGGGCTGACACTCTATAATTGAAGGAGGACAGATACACCGAACCTGTATGGGGCTAAAGTACCACCATAGCAGAGGATTAAAATCTCAAAATGTAATAATGCGATAATGCAAGTTATATGAGTGTATATGTATATGCATATGTAGATATGATGATTATGCTGACAAAACAATCACAAAGGATACAAGATGTCGCTAGTTTGAATCATCGATACAATTCCTAGCTAATCCATAAATGAGGGAAACAACTGCTGGAGAAAAGATCAAACACCTCGAAGGTTCAACCCTATCTGGGGAAGAAAGGAGGAGATCTGCTCAGGAAAATGTTATCAATTCCGCGGAGAATTTTAGGTCAACACCATATCAAATGGGAGACAACCCTGCGGGGGATAAACACAAATAGCTGCTCAGAAAAAGGGAGTAACATTGACTGGGGACGAGTCTGATGGCGACTTATGGGGAACGAAGTTCTGCCAAAACCATGCAAACCACTACAATGAAATACCTACAACCCGAGGGAGAACGATCATAAATTCAGCTGGAGATGCTGACGAACTTGGTCGGGGAAATCAACAAACACCAGATACTGACATGTTGCTGGGGATTAAAGACAGGAGTTACGCCAACTACTTGGGGACAACCAATAATGCTCCGCACTTAGGGCTTACCACTTTCAAACCAATGTTAATATTCCTCTTAATGAAATGGATTGCTTAAAATTAATGCTTTTATATGTTTAAGAAAATATGATTTTGCTTAAAATTTTAATTTAAAAAATGATCATAATAAAATTTAAATTTATTTGGATGTATTAAAAAAGAGTAGAAACAATTGGATCAAAGCTCAACTTTATTTAATGGAATGGTAGTCTGTAAATGACAAGACTCCATAGATCTTTGCAAAAGTTGAAAATGGTAATTTACATGGAAAAGGAATACATTGAATACGATGATCACTAATCCTTCTACCCACTCTTGATATCCAATGTGCTCTTGGCTGCTACTGGGGATCAGAATCCAACAATGTGCTCAAGAAATTCTTTAAAAACTGAAGATCATCAGGCTGCAGTTACTTGCCATTATCCCTAATTTTTGCCTAAATTGCCCCCAAGGTGGGGTACTCAATTTATCGGGATAATCCTTTCTGTTTTTATGTCTCTAATTTTTGCCTGGATCGCCCTTTCTGGTTTTCAATCCACCGAGACGCTCATTTTTTCCTAAGCCTCCCTTTCGGGATTCAACTTAGCGAGTTGTTCTTTTATTTTTAGGCGAAGTATTTCTTGACTGCATCTGCATTCACAGGACGTGTGAACTCCTCACCATCCATAGTTGTAAGAATCAAGGCACCGCTTGAAAAGGCTCTCTTAACAACATATGGGCCTTCATAATTAGGAGTCCATTTGCCCCTAGAATATGGTTTGAGATATAGAATCTTCTTGAGCACAAGGTCACCTTCTCTAAACACAAGAGGTCTAACCATCTTATCAAATGTCTTCTTCATCCTTTGTTGATATAAATGACCATGACACATGGAATTCAACCTCTTCTCTTCAATCAAATTCAACTGATCATACCTGGTCTTACACTATTCAGCCTCAGTCAACTTGGCTTCCATCAAAAAACGCAATGATGGGATCTCAACCTCTATAGGGAGCACAACTTTCATGCCATAAACAAGTGAGAAAGGGGTTGCCCCTGTTGAAGTGCGGATGGATGTACGATACCCATGCAAAGCAAATGGGAGCATCTCATGCCAATCCTTATATGTCACAACCATCTTCTGGATGATCTTCTTGATGTTCTTGTTTGCAACTTCAACAACCCCATTCATCTTAGGTCTGTAGGGAGAAGAATTATTATGTGAAATCTTGAAGTCTTTGTAAAGAGCTTCCACCATATTATTATTCAAGTTCGATCATTATCAGTTATGATCTTACTTGGCACACCATAATGACATATAATCTGATTTTTGATAAACCTTACAACAACTTGCTTGGTTACATTTGCATATGATGTCGCTTCAACCCACTTTATGAAGTAGCCAATTTCCACAAAAATGAAACGATGTCCATTCGACACTTTGGGCTCAATCATGCCAATCATATCAATTTCCCACATGCAGAAGGGCCATGGAGAGGAAATAACGTTCAATAGTGTTACTGCTACTGCTGTCATACTGGATCACCACGCATCTGAGAAGAACCATATCGAAGTTTCTCTTGTAAAGCACATCACCATTCAGGTAGAAATTGTCGGCTAATCTTCTCAAAGTCTTCTTATCTTTGAAAGATGCCCCGGGCGGGTAAATCTGACTTTGAAGGAAACATTTCATATCAAAGTACCACAACTTTTCATCTTTGGCTTCTTCAACAACAAAAACACGAGTTGGCCTATCAAGACGCATCAAATTCAAATTAGGAACTTCATTCCAATACTTCACCATAATCATTGAAGCCAACGTTGCAAGAGCATCTGTCATCCGGTTTTCATCACGAGGGATATGATGAAACTCAACCTTTGTAAAGAAATTTGAAATCCTCCTTACATAATCTCTATATGGTATTCAACCGGGTTGATTCGTCTCACATTCACCTTTGATCTAATTCACAACCAAAGTTGAATCTCCATAGACGTCTAAATATTTGATTTTGAGATTAATGGCCTCTTCAAGCCCCATAATGCAAGCTTCATACTCAGCCATATTATTTGTACATCTGAAATTCAATCTAGCTATAAACGGAAAATGAATGCCTTGAGGAGTAATAATCACTTCCCCAATGCCAATACCATATTGATTAACAGCTCCATCAAATACCATGCCCCAACGGGAAACAGGTTCTGGCCCTTCTTCAAGCAATGGTTTATCACAATCTTTCATTTTCAAGTACAAGATCTCTTCGTTAGGGAAATCATACTGTACTGACTGGTAATCTTCAATTGGTTGGTGAGCCAAGTGGTCAGCCAAGACACTACCTTTGATTGCTTTCTGAGATCGGTATTCAATATCATACTCTGACAACAACATCTGCCAACGGGCAATCCTCCCTGTGAAAGCAGGCTTCTCAAAAATGTACTTGATTGGATCAATTTTGGATATCAACCAAGTGGTATGATTCAACATATATTGACGCAGACGCTTAGCAGCCTAAGCCAATGCGCAACAAGTCTTCTCAAGCATAGAATACCGAGTCTCACTGTTGGTTAATTTCTTACTGAGGTAGTAGATTGCATATTATTTCTTTCCAGTTTCATCTTGCTGACCAAGAACACAACCCATATTCTCTTCAAGCACAGTCAAATACATGATCAATGGTTTTCCTTCAACGGGCGGAGACAGAATCGGAGGCTCAAGCAGATACTCTTTGATACTGTCAAAAGCTTTTTCTAGCAGTCTTCGGTCCAATCACAAGACTGATCTTTCCGAAGAAGCTTGAATATAGGTGCACATGTGGCAGTCATGTGTGAAATAAATCTAGAGATATAATTTAAGCGTCTGAGAAAACCTCTGACTTGCTTCTCAGTTTTTGGCGCAGGCATCTCTTGTATTGCTTTGACCTTGGCAGGATCAACTTCAATACCTTTCTCGCTGATAATAAAATCCAACAACTTACTAGAATGAACACCAAATGTACACTTATTGGGATTCAAGCGGAGTTTATACTTCCTGAAACACTGGAATAGCTTCAACAAATGCTCGACATGTTCCTCTCCATCAATAGATTTAGCAATCATATCATCAACATAGACTTCGATCTCTTTATGCATCATATCATGAAAAAGAGTAGTCATTGTTCTTTGGTAAGTTGCACCAACATTCTTTAAACCAAAACACATCACTCTATAACAGAATGTTCCCCATGGTGTAATGAATATGGTCTTCTCCATATCTTCGGGTGCCATCTTGATCTGATTATATCCGGAAAATCTGTCCATAAACGAAAAGACTTTGAACTTAGCTGTATTGTCTATCAACATATCAATGTGTGGCAGAGGAAAATCATCTTTCGGACTGGCTTTATTCAAATCACTATAATCAATGCACATACGGACTTTTCCATCCTTCTTCGGAATAGGCACAATATTGGCCACCCACTGAGGATATTCAGTAGTAACAAGGAAACTGGCATCAATCTGCTTTTGCATTTCTTCTTTGATCTTCACTGCCATATCAGGATGAGTTGTCCTCAACTTCTACTTGATTGGCGGACATTCTGGCTTCAATGGCAATCTATGCTCCACAATCTCAGAATCCAACCCAGGCATGTCTTGATAGGACCAAGCAAACACATCTGAATAGTCTCAGAGAAGATCAATCAACCCCTTCTTAACGTCTGGACATAGTCGAGACCCAATCTTGACTTCCTTCACATCATCCTCAGAACCCAAGTTGACTAGCTCAATCTGCTACTCGAATGACTGAATGGATTTTTCCTCGTGCTCAAGTAGACGAGACAATTCATCAGATACTTCTTCATCACTTTCCTCCCCAGTCTCAAACCCAAGGAATTCAAAATTTGGAGAGGGAGAAGGATCATTGTATTCAATGGGTTTAGAAACCAACCTGCATAATGATTTGATATTTGGTTTTAGAGAAGTGAATTGTGACCAAATAATATGCAGATGGACAAATTATTATTTATTTATGTTTTTTGTGATTACCATTTTTTAGAATAAAGAAAAAAATAAAACATCATAGATGTGGATGAATAGAATTATATTTTATTGATGATCGAATTTGAATATGCCCAAACAAAGTTCACTTTTCCCTTAGGCATAGGAGAAGGATTTTCAAAAACAAATTAAAGCAATTACTTAGATAGATGCACAATAATAGGAACATCAACAACATTCCAATTGTTGCAAGCTTTTCCATGCGTCACAAAATTGGTGCAGTCTTCGTCTTCATCACCCTCGATCACAGCAGCTAAATTTTGTTCATTACCATGAATGAACCCTCCGCTACGGAAACTGGGTTGCACATGTTCAGCTCTAGTCACTAATTACCCTTGTTGGAATCCCAAACCGGCTATACTCTTGTTGTCGGAGACCTCTACCATTTATCCCCACTGATCAGACTTACCATCTTCAACAATCCTTTGCGCATATTTAAATGAGGACATTGGTGCCCCAACTCTCTTTTCCTCAGCAATAGACAAGGCTTGGAACGGAGTTCGAATCTCATCCTCAGCTTCTACATAAGAGAAATATGACATGTGGCTTACCAACAAAGCCTTCTCCCCACCAACAATGACAAGTTTACCATTCTTGAAAAACTTTAGCTTCTGGTGCAACGTCGAAGTAACAGCTCCTGCCTCATGTATCCATGGCCTCCCCAACAAACAGCTATAGACCGGGTGGATATCCATTACATGGAAAGTAATATGGAAATCACTCAGACCTATCTTCATTGGAAGGTCCACTTCACCGATCATAGTTTTCCGAGAACCATCAAATGCTCTGACGATCACGCCACTATATCTCATAGGAGCTCCTTGATATGACAACCTTGACAGAGTTAACTTCGGAAGCACGTTCAATGAAGAACCAGTGTCAACCAACACATTTGATAGAGCATCCTCCTTGCAATTCATAGAAATGTATAGAGCCAGATTATGAGTTCTACCCTCCTCGGGGAGTTCTTCATCACAAAAGCTGAGGTTGTTGCAGGAAGTGATGTTAGCCACAATATGATCAAACTGATCCACCGTAACATCATGTTCCACATAAGCTTGCTCTAACACATAATTTAGTGCTTCTCTTTACGCTTCTGAATTCATTAGCAGAGACAACACTGAAATCTTTGAGGGAGTTTGGAGCAGCTGCTCCACCATATTAAACTCGCTCCTCTTGATTAATCTGAGTACCTCATCATCATCGTTAGGCTTCAAACCGCTGGATTCACCAGACTGACAATTTGGAGCATTAACAAGATCTACCACAAGCACCTCAACCTTCTTATTAACAGATATATCCTCCATATTCTTTGGGAACACCGGTCCAAAGACACGACCACTATGGGTCACCTTAGTAACATCAGCTATACTCACAACAGAACTGGTCATAGGCAAAGGAACCTCTTGAACATTCTCTAACATGGTAGCATTATACTGATATGGGACAACCTTCTCAGATGCATACGGGACGGAGCCCGTTAACCGTATAACCAACGGCGATAACGATCTATTGCTGACACTGTTACTGCTACTGCTGTCATACTGGATCACCACTCTCTCTGGAGTTTTGAAAATGGGGACTATAACATTCACATCATTATCCACATGACGGGACTGGAGAATCTGAATCATACCTTCATCCATCAACCTTTGGATATCTCTCTTCACAACCATATAACCTCGAGGATTGACACTGCAAATTGCACAACCATCATGGTCATGCTCACAATCGCTAATCGAACGGATATCCTAGTGCATCCTCACCAAGGACCTTCTAATGAAGTGAACATCAAATACTTTGAATTCCCTAGGACAGGCGTCCACCATATTAATAGATGAATTTCCATGGGCAGGTAGTGGGTTAACTTTGACGTTCGGCGCACGGTCCTCAAAGGTCATCATTCCACTTTTAACCAGCTTTGGAATTCGTACTTCAAGGGGTAACAATTCTCAATATCATGACCGGGAACTCCTTGGTGAAAGGCACATTAGAGTTCCGGTTTGTACCACCATGGAAGTGGTTCAGGAACTTGAGGTGGATTTCTTGGTTGTAAAAGGTTCTTGAGAACCAACGATGGATACAATTCAGCATATGTCATAGGAATTGGGTCGAAAGAGACCTTCTTACTCTCAAAGTTTTGTTGTTGTTGATGATTGTTGGTATTGTTGTTGCTGTAGGTATTTGTTCGTTGTTGCGGCGGTTGTTGACGTTGTTGTTGAATTGGTGTTGATTGACTGTTCAAAATCATCCGCTCATAGTAAAATGAGCTCAGGATCTTGAGGAAAATCTTGGTCATCTTCTTTTCTTCAAAAGGACGGGTAATCTGAGCGGCAAGTTCTCTCCATAGTTGAGCGTACTCCTTGAACGTCTCCTTATCCTTCTGAGACAATGACCTCAACTGGTCCCTATCCAGCTCCATGTCCACATTATACTTATACTACCTTACGAATGTTTCATCCAAATCATTGAACGTGCATATGCTCGCACTATCAAAACCCATGTACCACCTCAAAGCCTCACCAGTCAGACCATCTTGAAAATAATGAATCAATAACTGATCATTATCAGTTTGCGTCGACATCTTTCTAGCATACATGATGAGATGACTAAGTGGACAAGTATTCCCTTTATACTTTTCAAAGTCAGGGACTTTGAACTTCATTGGGATTTTCACGTTAGGAACCAAGCAAAGTTCCGCAACACTCTTACCAAACAAATCTTTACCCCTCAGAGTTTTCAACTCCTTTCGCAGCTCAAGGAATTGGTCTTTCATTTTGTCTATCTTCTCATAAACATCCGGACCCTCATACGACTCAGAATGATAAATGGTGTCTTCAACACGGGGTAGCGTATGCACAACTGGTGGTGACACAGACATGACCAGGCTAGATATCGGCATGGAAGAAAAAGTAGGCGAAAAACCTTCAAGCTCAAAATTGGGCGGCATTCCCCACAGGAATACGGCATGCATGGCAGGCGCAAAGTGAACAGCAATAACAGGAATGGTAGAGGTAGTAAGCTCGGAAATAACAGTCCTCTGAGGAGGAGGAGTTGCAGACATTGGAGAAGATTGGCTCTGAGCAGCTAGGACTGACTCCATCATGGCAGTCAAGCGGGTGATCTCGTCCTTCAAATCTTTATTCTCTTGCTCTAGATGCTCCATGATTCTTGAGTGATTGGCGCATGTATTGTATTGATGAGTCAGCTTGGCTGAAGCACAGAAGAAATACCAATAAGACATCTGACGAAAGAGAAACATGTATGCAAATGATGCATGAAATTCAATGCTTGTTTGTTTTTATTTTCCAAGGAACTTACTATATTATTTGCAAATATATATGGTAATAACGATTGCAACAATTTGATTGACCATAAAAAATCCTTTTTTTATTTATATAATTGGAAGGATTACACTGAGTACAATTTCAGAAACCAAAAGTACAAAATACAAGAGAAAAGGAAACTAGTCATCCTAAGTATCCCTAATAACAACATCAGAAGATCTAACTGTAGGCGCGTACTTCCTTCGAATGCGTCGAATCTCAGACTCAAAAGAAGTCTTCATCTGAGCCTTCTCAAGGAAAAGCTGATCAACAATCTTCTTCCAAGCGATGGAAGGCTGAGGCATACTAGAAGAAGATGAACCCTCTGTTTCTCTCTCTCTCTTCGTTACTCGATCTTCAAGAAGCTCAATAAGTGCATCTTTGTCCTTTGACTCAAGCTGCAATTCCTCATGCTTTCTGCTCAAAGCATGGAAACACTCTTCCTACATGTCCTTCTCTTGCTTCATCTTGGCGAGCGCGTCTTCCAACTCCTCTACATCTTGGTTAGGAAAAGTTAATGGCTCAACCACAGACATAGACATAGGTCTTTCACAAGCATAAGGCATCTTCAACTCTAAATCTCTCTTCTTCACCCAAAGAGTGTAAGCTTCCAAAGCTACACAATTGCGCGGACCAAGCCCGGATCTTCCTTTCTTATGCACATTATGCCAAGCATGCACAATCTTCTGCTTCAAACATTAGGGATCTTTACCCTCTTGACAAAAAATACCTTTTAACAAAGTTTTATTAGGTTTGTCTCTCAAGGGGAACCCAAGTTGACGACGAGCCAAAGCAGGGTTGTAGTTGATTCCTCCTTGTGTACCAATGAGAGGCATATTAGAGAATCACCACAACTGTCAATAATATCCAAGCTACCTAATGAAGAATCATACCAAACTATATCATCATTAGTGAGAGACATAAGTCTCTAAGACCACCGTAGACATTGTTTGTTCTCCACAAAAGCATGCGTCTGAGGCAAGTGCGAAATAAACCACTTATACAGAAGAGGAAATCAGAGGTCAACCCAAATAATCCTCCTTTTTTCACCCAATGAGCCTCTATCTCAAACTTCTTCAAGTGAAGAGCTTCAGCTATAATATGAGATCTGGGAATCTCTTCCAATCCACTAAATGACACCTTACTAGAAACATGTATTCCCAAAAGATGGCCATACTCCTCTAACATAGGCATAACTGATAATCAGGAAAAGTGAAGCAATGGTAGAGAGGATCATAGAACTGAACCAACACACTCAAAAGTCCTTCAACCACATCAGCAAACAAAATATATATAAGCTTCCCATGACATTGCTTGAAGTCCAAGGGATCTAATACAAAAGATGATAGCTTCCTTAACTCTTTCAAGTCTGGACATCTGAAACTGTACTTCTTAAAGTTCCTTTGTCCATAATCCATGGTCTGAAAATATTTGCAAATAAGACCTCAGTTCCTTGAAATTATTGTGTGATGAATGTTATGATGCGTATGAATGCATGAATGCAACAGTCGCAAATAAGGGATCACACACAAGGCAAACAAACAAAGGTCAATGGATGAATCAATTCATTGCTAAGATCAACAATCCATTTTGGTGGATTATGGTTTTCACCTTATCAACACCCAAGTTCCATTGATATTGACAAAACTTGATAGGATCAACCAAGAATCAAGGGTTTGTTGTGAGTCACGAGCATGGAGTCTAGGTAAGAACCATCCCAAAGGAGTGAACTAAGGATAAAAACCTGTAAATCTTATTCTAAAAAGTTCTCAGAGTCTTAATTCCATCTATCGGATATTACATGTTAGGATGAATGACTCATCAACCCATAATATTCTCAAGAGAAACTCGTCTGAGTGTAGTATCGCGTAACAATTGTTATCAAGTCTACACTTGAACAATCTCCACACTACGTCCTAAATAGGCCAAGAGGGACTAAATGTTCTATGGTCCTCAGCTTCTCGGACCCCAATTCAGAGGAAGTAATGCCTAACCACAAATAACTTGTGTGACATTCATAACTCCAAAAGGGTCTCCACTGAGTAGATAGGTCTCAAGCCAACTTCTTAAGGACTACTCCACACAAGTCGAACATGACTATATCATCCTCCTATCTTAATTGCACTCAAGTTTGAGTTAGAACATATCTCACCGCTCAGAGATCACCAAGCATAACAAGCATATTATATCACACAAACAAATATACATACATCAAAATATACAATTATATACACACAAAAAAGTAGGTTAAACCCATTGGAGACTACTCCCCAGCATAGTCGTCACTTAATTTCTGTAGCAGTAAATTCATGATCATCAAGCTATAAATAAGCTAGACGTTAATAAAACCAGAGTCGCCATCACGCTTTTATTGTTTCCAAAGGAAAAGGGAAAAGTATGAACAAAATCCAAAAGATAAGAAGTTTTCAAATCAAAACTAATAAAATGCCAGAGATTACAAGTAAGGGGGTTGGTTACACATAGGGAAGGTGTTAGCACCTAAAGTATCCTAGGTACTCCTAGGGAGCCCTTTCTTGTGTGCATATTTTTTTTTGTACAAAATGATGTTTGCAATAAATAAAGTGGAGAGATGAGAAAATAATTCATTAATTATATTTTTGTGTTTGACAAGACCTTCGGACTTGTGCCTACGTACCAATATAAAATGAGGGATCAAAACCTCGTAGTTCGTGGTATCAATTTCAAAGTGAGTGGATTACTTTTAACAAAATTTAAGTTTTACAATGGCACAAGAAGCCTAAACATGGTTTGAATGAGTGTTAGTTCTTTTTGGTTTTTGAAATTTTAAGTCAAGTATAGTTAAGTTCATTTACAAATTTGATTAAGAAAGGAGTTTTAAAAAATGCAATGGCATAAGGCCAAAGTTTCTAATTTGCAAAATTATCTAAGTTTAGAAAAAAAACACAAGCAAAGAAGATTTTTGAAAGGAGTGAGAGATTTGAAATTAAAGAAATGGGGGAGAGATGAAGAGACTAATCCTAAGCACAAATTTAAAAGTTAAGAGTTGAAAAGATCTGACCAATGGGCTGCAATCCAATAGACAAGAATGTCATATAGAAACCCAAATTTCCCTTGGGCTTTAGAATAAAGCAATATCAATACACAAACAACAAGATGAAAGCAAGGCATCAAATAAAGATAGCCACATCCAAGCTTAGCAATTCCATGATCTTCTTCAAAATTTCCCATGCATCAGATGACCTCCAAAGGTAGGCATTAAACACAGGTTCAAAATAACAACTTCAATATGATCATGTTGCAGATGAACTCAAATAGATCTTCATTATTGTATTAGAGGAATGTTCACTTCACAAGCACTTGGTTTTATGAAAGTTGGCATTGGCCAAGTCCTTTTGCATAGGGAGTGTTGCCTAATTCTAAGTCCATTGTCTCAGATCAAATCCAACAGTCCACACAAAATGTTTTTTAGGCTTTTTGTTCTTATTATGTACATTAAGGTCAAGAGACCATAAAAACAAACAAGTATATACAAACAAAATATATCACAAATTATGGCCCAAGTGGGCAAAGTGAAAATGGCATTAAAGTAAACAAATAGAATGGTATGAATAATGGAAAATGAATAAAGCTTGAAATTAAAGTACATAAAAGTAAATGGCTTGAAATTAAATGTTAGTTGTTAGTTGATTAGAAGTTAATATTGCTTTTGCTTTGGTTTTGTTTAAGTAATTCTTTGGAGAAAACTCAACCCACTTATCACAAGCATGGATCCTTGAACCAAGACATCTTCCAAAGGAAGGAAAAAAGGCCAAGTTTCCATACAATACCATGAAAGAGGGGAGACTTACAATCTCACTTACTAGAATGATATGCCTTTTGTGTCAACAATTTAGCGCTATGTTAAGCAATCGTAATTGGACTTATGTAGAAGTCACAACTATTTGAGGTCGGGCAATAGAATTTTGGTGTTAATGCATGTTTGAGACATAGTATAATCGACTATGCTCATGAAACATACCACACAAAAAAAGAATATGCAAAAGTGTGGTGGACCTAATCTCATCCATACTCATGTTGATTTTGCAATCAACTAGCCTTAGGATATAGAGATATCATAGGTCTATGACATGAATGAATAAACAAGGGGAATGAGATGAAGAGCGAGGGGGAATGGAATCAACACAAATTGGTCAAACAAGGATTTTTTACGAAATTAAGATCATTCATTCATTTTGGGAGATGAAATTTACATTTCATCAATCCCCTAAGTCCATTGATCTTAACTTAACAAAGTCAAATCAACCTTGACCAAGGCCCAACAACACAAGTCAAACTCAACAAGTCAATAATAGAAGCTTAACACAATTTATTTGGCATTTAATCAATTAAAATCACTAAAATATGCATTAAATTAAATTATGGTTGGTCAATTTTCTAAAACCTCATCAAAACACCAAATAAATGGCCATGAGATTTATCATAGGTCAAACAAGGTGAAAGGACCTTGGAGAAAAATTTCATAATTTTTGGAAACTTAAAACTATTTTTAAACAATTAAAAATATTCACAAAATCAATTAAATCATGAAAAATATTAATAATGATCCAAAAATGATTTTAATTCAGAAAATGAATGAGGAATTTATTTAAATTTTTTTGGTGAAACTCTCATATTTTTTGGATCGATATTAAAATTAATATGAATAAATGGAAATAACACAAATAAAATGAAAATCAAATAATCAGAAAAGACGTGAACCACTTGATCTCCCTAATTAATTGAGGTGGCAGATCAAGTGGTTACAAGCGTGCAATCCATTGTGGACTCTAGTCAGCGCACCACAAACTTGGTAATTCAAACCAACGCTCGTGATTAAAACAAATCAAACAGATCATGTGGCTTTGGACCTTGCCAACTCATCACCGGAGCAAATAACCGGTCGCCTTCTCAGGCGAGCCTTTCTGGACTGTTCCAATCATAACCATCACTAAAATAAAAAAGGAGAACATGATTTTAAAGTAAGAATGGCATTGGGCACGAATTTGGCCTCAATTTATGCTAACTCCAATTATATTGAGAGATACAAGGAGTTGAAATTTGAGGTGCGTGATCTGAGTTGCTTCGGTTTGACCTCAAAGCAACTCAATCTTGTTGCCTACATTGGTAGGACTTCAGACAACCAGGGATCCAAGAGAGTTATGGAGAATTGAGTGAGAATTTAAGAGATGAAATTTTCTGGAAAATACCTTTAATACAGGTCTGGATTCACTTGTTCTTGCTTTGGCTCGTAGTTGATCTTGCTCAGGATGCTTGCAGAAGTAGTTTAGAATGCACAAAATGTCTTGGATCCCTGGAGTTTTGAATCTCAAAATAGTGAGATTCAAACTCAATTTCCAAAGGAAATTCTCAGGATTATCCTCTCAAATTGAAGGGTTTGGTGTTTGGGATCAAAGTCGGCGCGAAGGAGTCTGTAATTCTGAGCATAAGGGCCTCTATTTATAGCTGAATCACATGATATTTGCACCTTACATTTGAGTTTCCAAAATTGGCAATGAGTGATGCATGTGTGCATGGGCGTGTACATGCACATGAGATCATTCCATTTGGTCCATAATTGAATGTGAATAAGTCTGAAATCAAATTGGAATGCTAGGCAATTGTTTATGGAAGTTTGAAGTTTGATCCTTGCCAAATGATGATGCAATGTTCAAGCCATGCGAAGCCTATTCAAATCTTGTCAAAAATGGATGAAATTGGACTTTTTGGAAATTTTAGATCAAGAGGAACAATTTTCATGTTGAACACCTTTCCATTTGAAGCTCGTATCGTGATGAATTTTGAGGTGGAACTTTGAAAATTTTAGCATATCAAATTTTTTTTAAGTGTCAAGCCATATGTTCACTTATTCCACCTTGGCTGACTTTTTGTGTGAGCTTCAAATTAGAAACATTCCTTCATCAAAGTTGTAGCTCTTTCAAATTCCTTCAAAATGGTCAGAAATTGGGACTCATTTGGATGTGATATGGAGGAGTTATGCATTTTTGAAGTTGAGGAAAATCACTTGTTCAATGGTATTGGTCCAAAATGACCTATAATGTATCCTCATATCACATGCTCATAAACGTTGAATTAGATCTTCCTCCAAACATCAAAGTTGAAGTAGACATCTTTAATTTGATTGTGAAACTTGGAAATCTTTCATATCATAAACATTGCACAATTTATGACCTTGGGAAGTTGACCTCCAAATTAGGGTTTACACAAATTGACCCATAATCGTTCACCATAAAAAATGACTTTACAAGAAAAACTAGATCTTGACCTAAACATGAAAGTTGTTTAGAATGTCATTTAGAGTAACGTTTCTCTTGGAATAATTTTCAGATGACACATATTGTAGGAGATAGAGTCTAGGGGACCCCATATTTGATCAGACGAATTCCTTTGGTCAACCCCCATCAACCAACTTGCTAGCTTGCAATTCTCTTGACTTTTGGGACTCATGGGAGATCATATATGCATAAGATGATGAAATTTGAAGTATCCCTTGAAATATTTGAACAACTATTGAATAATCTTGATGAAGAAGTTACACAAGAAGCCCAGATGAACTAGGGTTTCCAAGGCAAACCAATTCCAAACCTTTGATGAATTTTTGACCAAAATAACATGTGATGCTCATGGGAATATATATATGATACCTAGAGCCATTGTGGATCATTTCTTGATTGAGCTCTTAGCAATGAGGGTCTTAAACCCTTGATATGAACTTGATAGATCATAGGTGATCATGTGTCATACCTACAAAAGAGTTAGACAAATGCATAGACATATTTTTGGTATTTTGGTTAGTAAAGATGATAAAATACAAAGTATGATAAAATCAAATGGTGCTTGGTGATCTCTCCCAATGCAAACCCAATGAGTGAGGGGTATGGAGGATGCCAAGGTGTGATCCCAATGCCAATGCATATGATGGTATAGCATGAGGGATCTTAGAGTCAAAATTGGGGTCTTACAGCATGGTATTTGATGGAGTTGCTAATTCATATGGTAATGGCATTGGGGCAGTGATTATTACCCCTCAAGGCACTCATTTTCCGTTTACAGCTAGATACTTTCAAGTGTACAAATAATATGGCTGAGTATGAAGCTTGCATTATGGGGATTGAAGACGCCATTGATCTCAGAATAAAATATCTCGACGTCTATGGAGATTCAACTTTGGTTTTGAAATAGATCAAAGGTGAATAGGAGACGAATCAACCCGGTTTGATACCATATAGAGACTATGCGAGGAGGATATCAACTTTCTTTACAAGGGTTGAGTTTCATAATATCCATCGAGATGAAAAACGGATGGCAGATGCTCTTGCAACGTTGGCTTCAATGATTATGGTGAAATTTTGGAATGAAGTTCCCAATTTGACTGTGATGCGTCTTGATAGGCCAACTCATGTGTTTGTTATTGAAGAAGTCAAAGATGAAAAGCCGCGTTATTTTGATATCAAATGTTTCCTCCAAATTTAGATTTACCCTCCTGGGGAATCTTTGAAAGATAAGAAGACTTTAATAAGATTAGCTGGCAACTTCTACTTGAATGGTGATGTGCTTTACAAGAGAAACTTTGACATGCTTTTACTCAGATGCGTATATAGACACGAAGAAGACCTATTGATGACTGAAGTCCATGAAGGTTCCTTTGATACTCATTCCAATTGACATGCTATGGCAAAGAAGATGTTGACAGCAGGTTACTATTGGCAGACAATGGAATCTGACAGTTGCAAGTTTGTGAAGAAACCAACACTGTTGAATGTCATTTCCTCTCCATGGTTCTTCTCCATGTGGGGAATTAATATGATTGGCATGATTGAGCCCAAAGCTTTGAAAGGACATCGTTTCATTCTGGTGGCTATTGATTACGTCACGATGTGGGTTGAAGCGACATCATATGTGAATGTAACCAAGCAAGTTATTATAAGGTTTATCAAGAATCAGGTTATATGATGTTATGGTGTGCTGAGTAAGATCATTACTGATAATGGATCTAACTTGAATAATAATATGGTGGAAGCTCTTTGCAAAGACTTCAAGATCTCACATCATAATTCTTCTCCCTACAGACCCAAGATGAATGGAGTTGTTGAAGCTGCGAATAAGAACATCAAGAAGATAATTCAGAATATGGTTGTGACATACAAGGAATGACATGAGATGCTCCCATTAGCTTTGCATGGGTACTGTACATCCATATGTACTTCAACAGGGGTAACCCCTTTCTCTCTTGTTTATGGTATGGATGTTGTGCTCCTCGTCACTACGTGTGTTAATGGAAGCCAAGTTGACAGAAGCTGAATGGTCCTAGACCAGATATGATCAATTGAATTTAATAGAAGAGAAGAGATTGAATGCCATATGTCATTGTCAGTTATATCAACAACGAATGAAGAAATCTTTTGATAAGAAGGTCATGCCTCGTGGTTTAGAAAAGGTGACCTTGTGCTCAAGAAGACTCTATCTTTCAAACCTGATGCTATGGGCAAATGGACTCCTAATTACGAAGGCCCGTATGTTGTTAACAGATCCTTTTCAGGCAGTGCTTTGACTCTTACAACTACGAATGGTGAAGAGTTCGCTCGTCCTGTGAATGCCGATGCAGTCAAGAAATACTTCGCCTAAAAAAGAAAAGAATAACTCGCAAAGTTGAAAACCCGAAAGGGCGACTTGGGCAAAAATAAGTGTCTCGATGGATTGAAAACCCGAAAGGGAGATCCAGAAAAAAAATTAGAGACATAAAACAGAAAAATTATCCCGTATATTGAGTACCTATAGTGGTAAATTCATGACCATTAAGCTATGGATAAACTTAACATCAATAAAACCAGAGTCGCCACCGCGCATTTATTGTTTCCAAAGGAAAAGGGAAAAGTACAAACAAAACCCAAAGATAAGAAGTTTTCAAATCAAAACTAATAAAATGCCAAAGATTACAGGTAAGGGGGTTGGTTACACAGAGGGAAGGTGTTAACACCCAAAGTGTCCTAGGTACTGCTAGGGAGCCCTTTTTTATATGTGCATGTGTTTTAGTATAAAAGATGTTTGCAATAAATAGAGTGTTGGGATGAGAAAAGAATTCATTAATTATATTTTTGTGTTTGACAAGACCTTCGAACTTGTGCCTACGTACCAACATAGAAATGAGGGATCAAAACCTCGTAGTTCGTGGTATCAATTTCAAAGTGAGTGGATTGCTTTTAACAAAAAATTTAAGTTTAAAAGAGGAACAAAGGGCCTAAAAGAGTTTGAATGAGTGTTACTTCTTTTTGTCTTTTGAAATTTTAAGTCAATATGATTAGATTCACTTACAAGTTTGATTGGGAAAAAGAAAAGAGTTTAAAAAATGCAATGGCATAAGGCAAAAGTTTCTAATTTCCAATAAAGTCTAACTTTAGAAATCACAAGCAAAGAAGATTTTAAAAAAAGGGGGAAGATATTTTAAATTTAAGAAATGGGAGGAAATGGAGAGACTAATCCTAAGCAAAAATTAAAAGTTGAGAGTTGAAAAGATCTGACCAATGGGATGCAATCCAATAGACAAGAATTTCATATAGAAACCCACTTTTCCTTTGGACTTTAAAATCAAGCAATATCAATAATCAAGCAATATGAAGAGCGAGGCATCAAATAAAGATGGCCACATCCAAGCTAGAAACTTCACAGTTTTCTTCATAATCTTCCCCATGTATCAAATGACATACTCCTTGAATGGCTCAGAATAAGGCATTAGACACAGGTTCAAACTAACATTTGCATCAAGACCATGTAGCAGATGAGTTCATGAAGATCTTCAACACTTGCATCAGATGAAAGCTCAAATCACAAAAACTTGGTTTCAGAAATGTTGGCATTGGCCAAGTCCTTTTGCATAGGGAATGTTGCCTAATTCTAAGTCCAAAGCTCAGATCAAATCCAATAGTCCACACAAACAATTTTTAGGGATTTTTTGTTGCTTATTAAGTATTTTAATGTCCTAAGACCTCAAACACAAACATGATACACAAACAAATATATACAATCACAATATATGGCTCAAGTGAGCAAAGTGACAATGACATTAAAATAAACAAGTTAAATGATATGTATGATGGAAAATGATAAATGGCTTAAATTTAAATGGAATAAAGTAAATGACTTGAAATTAAAAGCAATTAATAATAAGAGTTAGTCAAATGTTAGTTGGTTAATTGTTAGTGAAGTTTTGCTTTTCAATTGTTTAAGTCATTCTTTGGAGAACACTCAACCCTCTATTCACAAGCATGGATCCTTGAACCAAGACATCTTCCAAAGGAAGGAAAAAAGTCCAAGTTTACATACAATACCATGAAAGGGGGAGACTTACAATCTCACTTACTAGAATGTTATGCTTTTGGGTCAAAATTTAGCGCTATGTTAAGCAATCGTAATTGGACTTATGTAGAAGTCACAACTATCTGAGGTCAGGCAATAAATTTTTTGGTGTTAATGCATGTTAAAGATATGGTATAATGAACCATACTCCTAAAACATACCACACACAAAAATAAAATGATCAAAGGATGGACCTAATCTCATCCGTACTTATATTGGTTCATCTAACACAAAGTTATTGATGAACCAATTAGCCTTAGGATATTGAGATGTCATTGGTCAATGAGAGGGATGGAATATAATGGGATTGAATATTAAGAGGGAGGGGAAATGAGACAAACACAAATTGGTCATGGGATGAATTTTATCAAATTAAAATCATTCATTCATTTCGGAAGATGAAATGTCCATTTCATCAATCCCCTAAATCCAATGATTTTAATACAATAAAAGTCAAATCAACCTTGACCAAGTCCCAAGCATATAATCAAACTTCACAAGTCAATAAAAATGGCTTAATATAATTTCCACACAATTAAACAATTAAAAAATCAAATTAAAATGCATTAAATTAAATTATGTTTGATCAAAAACCTAAAACCTCTTCAAAACACCAAATAAATGCCCAAGAGATTTATCATAGGTCAAACAGGGTCAAAGGACCTTGGAGAAAAAATTCATTATTTTTTGAAAGTCACAAGTATTTTTAAACAATTAAAAATATGCACAAAAACAATTAAATCATGAAAAATATCAATATTGATCCAAAAAATAATTTTAATTCAGAAAATGAAAGATAAAAATATTTGAATTTTTTGGTGAAAGTCCCATGTTTTTTGGATCAATAATGAAATTAATATGAATTAATTAAAACAAAGCAATTAAAAGAAATAAATAGAAATTCAAAAAAACGTGGACCATCTGATCTCCCTCATTAATTGAGGTGGCAGATCAGATAGATCAGAGCGCGTGTTCCACGTATGCCTTGGTCAACTGAGATGCACGCGTGGTAATCACAATCAACGCCCAAGATTAAAACATTTTAAAAGGATCCTATGGTCGAGATGCTTCTAACACATCGCTGGAGCCATAACTTCGGTCTTCTTCTCCAGTGGACCTCACCGGACTAGTCCACCTTCAACCATCACCAAAATGGAAAAGCAAGACTGGGATTTAAAGAAAAATTCCTCAGGACCTCAAATCTGGCCCCAATTTTGTCCAATTCCAAGTATATGAAAAGATACAGGGAGTTGAATTTTGAGGATCATGATCTGAGTTTCTTCGATTTAACCTCAAAGCAACTCAATCTTCTTGCTTACATTAATAGGCCTTCAGAGAACCAAAAATCAACAAGAATGGTGAAGAATTGAGAGAGAATCGAAGAGAAGAAGTTTATGAAAAATCACCTTCGAGTTGATCTAATTCCACTTGGTCTTGATCTGGATTTGATTGCTTTCTCCTCCTCTTGCTTGCAGAAACCAAATGAGATGAAAAGGGAAGTGAATTTATGGAGTTTGAACTTCCAAACAGAAGGTCAAGTTCAAGCTCGATTTCAAGAGAAATCTTCAGAAATTCTATAGCAGTGGGGGTTTGAATTGGTCTAGAAAAGCTTGGGCAAGGTGTTGATGATGAATCTGAATCCATAAGCTTCTTTAAATAGGCAATGCACTTGATATTTGCACCACTTGAAAATTGGACAATTTTAGAATCCCCTTTGCATGAGTGCATGGGAAATGGTTTGGGCCTTGAGAATGATGTAATCCACTTCCCATTCATGTGCAAAGAGTATTAAATTCACCATGTATAAGCATGCAAAAGAATTTGATCATTTGAAATCCAATCTTGCCAAAACACTTTCCATAATGAAGCCATGTGCAAGTCCTTCAATTTTGATCCAAAAGAGAAAATCTTAGATGATTTAGAAAGGTGAGATCAAGGGGAACAACTTTCATGTTGAACACGTTTTTATTTGAAGCTTGGATCTTGATGAATTTTGATGTGGAAGTTTGGGAAATCAAACATATTTGAAACTTTTCTAAGTCCCAAGTCAAATGTTCACTTCTTCCACCTTGAATAACTTTTTCTATGGACTTCAAATGAGAAAAGTTACTTCATCAAAATTGTAACTCTTTCAAACCTCTTCAATCTTGTCACAAAGTTGACCTCATTTGGATTTGGCATGTAGGAGTTATGCATTTTAGAAGTTGAGGAAAATCACTTGTTCAATGGTATTGGCCCAAAATGACCTATAATATTTTCACTTGGCACATGCATTTGCAAGTTGAATTTGCACTTCCTCCAAACATAAAAGTTGAAGTAGGCATATTTAAGTTGATCATTCAATTTGAATGACTTTCATCTCATAAAAATTGAGCAAGTTATAGTCTTGGGAAGTTGACCTCCAAACTAGGGTTTAGACAAAATGACGTATAATCTTTCACCATAAAAAATGACTTTCCAAGAAAAATTATCTCTTGACTTAAACATAAACATTGTTTGGAATGTCATTTCGAGTAACTCTGCTCTTGGAATAATTTACATATGATAAAAATTGTAGGAGATAGGGTCTAGGGAACCCCAGTTTTGACTAGTTGACTTTCTCTGGTCAACCACCATGAACCAACTTGCTAGCTTGACATTATCTTGACTTTTGGGAATCATGGAAGATCATATATGCATAATATGATGTAATTTGAAGTATCCCTTGAAATATTTGATCAATTGTTGAAGAGAATTTTTGAAGAAGTCACACAAGACACCCAGATGAACTAGGGTTTCCAAGGCAAACCAACTCCAAACTCTTGATGATTTCTTGATCAAAATAACATGTGAAGATCATGGGGATCTATATATGATACTTAGAGTAATAGTAAACCATTTCTTGATTGAGATCCTTGCATTGAGGGTCTCAAACGCTCCATATGAGCTTGATAGAGAATAGGTGAGCATGTACACTACCTACAAAAGAGTTAAACTATAAAATGACATATTTTTGGTATTTTGGTTAGTAAATAAAGAAAAATGAAGTATGATACAATCAAATGTGCTTGGTGATCTCTCCCAATGCAAACCCAATGAATGAAGGGTAAGGAGAATTCGAAGGTGTGATCCCAATGCTAATGCATATGATGATATAACATGAGGGATCTTAGGGTCAAAATTGGGGTCTTACAGTTGCCCCTATTAAATGACGTTCTAGCTGAGGAGATGAAGGTTAAAATCTTCGTATCGACTCAGTAGAATGGACTTAAATAACAACAATAGAAATAAATTTTTGTCCCAAAGAGACCTCATGATGCATATGATATGAAATGTTAAAAATAATCTTTGTGGGGAAAATGTTGCCACAAAGGAAAAGAATTCGGAGAGATTGAAAGTCCGCAGGAGTATAATGAATTCCATAAGGAAAAACTCACTGGGGAGACATAGACTCTAGGGATAAAAGATTGTGTGTAGGCCAGGCTACGACTTAAAACTACTGGGGGACACGAGGAATTCCATGAAAATAAATCAATGGAAATGCTCAGTTGGGGATAAAGGAAAATGTGCAGGTGAAACAAGTAAATCAGAACAAAGCTGAAATACTCGATCCAAACAAGGGACGACGATTTCATTGAGGAAATACGCAATCGAACTCAACTGGGGAAGAAAAGAACTTCAACACAGGAGTAACAAATATATATTATCGATTTTTTTTTTCAAAATAACCAATTTTTTTTTAAAAAAATTGAAAATAACTAATTTTTCAAAAAAAAAACCAAAATAACCAAGTTTGGTAGAGGATGCGCCAGATAAATTGGCGCACCCCCATACCACTAAGAGGAGGCGCCAATAGCATTGGCGCACATGCATTGGGCCTCATGAGGAGGCGCCAATGCTAGTGGCGCCTGCATTGGGCGTCATGAGGAGGCGCCAATGCTAGTGGCGCCTTAACATCCTTTGCTTGGTGGGTGTATGCGCCAATTCATCTGGCGCATACACCCCCTCCTATTATTTTTTAATTTTTTTATATTTTTTATATTTTTTTAATTTTTTTAATTTTTTTAATTTTTTAATTTTTAATATTTTATTTTTATTATTTAATACATAAGAAATAATAATGAAAAATAAATAAATTCATTAAATATGTAATAATTGGTTACATTTGACTCACAATAAACTAATGATCCACCCGATTATAACGTCCCCCAGTTCCACATCCCGATGCGTTAGTTTATCTCCGAGGTCTCCCACGATTTTCTTGAGGTGTTTGTGGTCTTTGGGTGCTGACCTGATCGAGCGATGGCTGGTTGGAAGGTCCGACGGAAGTTCCAGCGGTATTTAACAAATGTGTCATCATTTGCTCCAAATATCCGGAGGGGCTCTGGCCAACGGCGCTTCCGTAATGGAGTTCAGTGCCCATGTCATCGTAGTTAGGGCGTTGGGTGAATTGGGGACGGTATAGTTGCCCAAATTGGGCCATTGAGTCGTTTTGAAAACGAAGAAATGGTTCCTGGGGCGTACTATAGTTAAACAGTGGTTGGGTGTTCATTGGTGGGGGGGGGGGGGGGCTACGATGAAGTGACCCATATGAATTATCTGGGCTGTAGACGATTGTGGATACGGGGTTTGATTCTTGGTTTTGTGTTTGGGTGGGTGGTATGAACGGGGTGCGACGTTGGATGGTTGGTTGTTGGGTGGTTGGCATGAACGGGTTACGATGTTGGGTATTTGGTTATTGTGTGTCTGTGGTCGGTTGATGTTGTGTGGTTGGTTATTGAGTTTGGGTGGGGTCACATTGGTGTTGGGTGGTGAATTTATGTGGGGCATATAATGACGAAGCAAGTTGGCATGGATCCATTAAATACCCCGGCTCAGATACAAATTGCTAAGTTGTTACAGACCTAAACCATGCCATATATTGTTGAGTTGGTCTTGCACCTTAGATGACTGGTTCGTTTAAGATGTGTTATCGTTGATTCCTCCATTGACGACACATGTCTTTTGCAAAGTCTCTCCAGTTAGAATAATCCCACTATGCAACGACCCTTTTTTGATGCCAATTCCCCAAACACGTGGGAGATTCTAGAATCTGTTATAGCATTCTGAACTGCAGTTTGACCCGGTCACTTTGGTTTACAACCTAAAAAAGAGTGAGTAGGTTTGCAACCTAAAAAGAGTGTGATTGGTTGCATGGAAAGGCAATAAGAGACAAGAGAATAAAAAAATTCAGAATGGAAGACAAAGCTAGCATGTGAGGAATCTTCTTGACGCATGTGAAGAAAGCACATGCAAGGGAAGAGGAGCCCTTCCTCTTGGCGCCTACATGTGATTTCTCACATGCAAGGAAGAGGCGCCCTTCCTCTTGGCGCCTTAGTGTAGGGCAATTGGAAGGGGCGCCCTTCCTAGTGGTGCCTAAGACTAGTTTGTATGAAGAGGCACCCAACCCTTTGGTGCCTCAGTTACTTTATGGCACTTAGGGAATGGGCACCTAGGTTGGAATCTTAGGGCACAGAGCTCAGAGATTCTTTGATTCCTTGGCGCATGTGTATTCTTGTCAATCTTTTCTCTGTGTGCTGGATTCCTTCTACCACATGCATGGTCAAGTCTGTACAGTCAATGACCAAGTTATCAATGCAACGACCAACTTACCAATGACCAAGCTATTTATGTTGTGCAGATGAACAACTTAGCAATGAATTTAATTCCATTCAGACTATCTACATATTTAATATTTAACATAATTTCTTCCACAGAACATTACATGATCAATGCCCATGTCGAAGGTGAAATATTTGATCATCAGTTGTTCGGTTTTTGTTTTCGAAACACAGAGGTGACTCGGTTTACAATAAATCGACGATCAAATTTTTCACATATGAAACAACGAATATAAAAGAAATTGATCTATAAAAATCCGGTTTGGTTTGTAGAAAACCAGGTAAAATTTTATTAGAAGAAGATTCGAGATGAAGATGATGTTCAACATATGTTTGTCAGTCACGAACAATCCGGTTACAACGATATAGGGTTGTATATGTTACCACGTCAAAAACAGGAGTCTCAATACATTGATCAGTCACAAGTGTTTTGTGAGACTGATGACGAACAAGCTGAGGTGAATGTTCCAGACGACAAAGAAGAGGAACCTGAGATCATGGTTGATTCGATGGTGAACACTGAAGAGGAAGAGGAGCCAATACCAAAAAGTCCTGTATATTGCCCACCCTAACACATGACAAGGTTAAATTTGGATTCAGATGAACCTTCGGCAGATGTATGGTACAATCCTTACGTGCAAATGCAAGGATCTCTAAAACAAGGAGACACATTTTGCACAAAAGAGGAATGTGTAAAAGCCATTAAGAAATTCCACATGTAACTATCAGCTGATTTTAGAGCAGAACTGACGCATCGAGGTATAATGTTTATTGTCTGAATGAGCACTTCCTTTTTAGGTTGTCAGCTTCGTACGGGAAGAGGAGCGAGTCTTGGGTGATTGGATCAATGGGTACAAATCACACATGCATGCTGACAAACCCAATGCAGGATCATCGTAAATTAAGCTCTCAGCTAATATGCGATGAAATATTGTCTGTCATTGGCGACAATCCATCGTTAAAGGTGAGTACAATAATCTCGCATATTAGGGCAGAGTACGAGTACACTCTATCATATAGGAAGGATAGCTAGAACAAAAGTTCTTGGAAAAGTGTTTGGCAATGTGGAGGAGTCTTACAAACAACTTCCAAAATACCTGTTGGCTCTAAAAAATATGCTCCAGAGATAATTGTCAAGATGGAAACATTGCCAGATGGTATGTGTGCTGTTGGAAATAGAATATTTCACCATCTATTCTGGGCGTATCAACCATGTATCATAGGTTTTTCTTTCTATAAAACAATTATACAAATTGATGGTACATGGTTGTATGGAAAATATATAGGAACGTTACTGATGGCAGTGGCACAAGATGGGAACAACAATATTTTTCCAATCGCCTTTGCCGTAGTTGAAGGGGAGACTGCTGAGGGATGGAGTTTTTTCCTAAGAAATCTCAGATTGCACGTTGCACCTCATCCTAACTTGTGTTTGATCTCTGATAGACACCCCTCAATCATCAGTGCATATAATAACATTGACAATGGCTGGTAAAATCCTCCTTCGACGCATGTGTTCTGTATTAGACATATTGCTCAGAATTCCATGTGGGAAATCAAAGATAAGATGTTGTGTAAGAAGGTTGTCAATGCAGGTTACGCATTATCAGAACCTTCTTTCAAACACTACCGCGAGGAAATAAGATTGTCGAACAAAGATGCGGTACGGTGGATCGATAGTATTCCGTTGGAGAAGTGGACTAGGGCATACGACAACGGTCAGCGTTGGGGCCACATGACAACAAATCTTGTGGAATCAATGAACTCTGTATTCAAAGGCATCCGTAACCTACCAGACGCTCAAAATGGAGTTTAGTGTTGCAATTTGGACTGTTGTTCAGTGATGCTTCAATGAAATTCATCAGACATGAAGCTGCCAAAGCAAACACACACGTGGTTACGGTATTTGACCGAACTAAAGGTTGGTTTAGTGTTGCCGAGTCCATGGATCACAATGAGGGCATGCCGATGGGACAATACAGAGTCGAACTAGATAGAGGTTGGTGCGACTGCGGAAGGTTCCAAGCCTTTCGTACCCCCTGCTCCCATGTCATTGCGGCATGCTCAAAGGTTCGAAAGGATCCATCCTACTTGCTATCTGAAGTTTACAAAGTCGCCAGCCTTTCAAATGTTTATAAAATTAGTTTTTTGGTAGTGGCAAAAGAGGATTATTGGCCAGAATATCAAGGGGGCATCGTCTGGCACAACGAAGTTATGCAAAAGAAGAAAAAGGGTCGCCTTAACAGCACCCGGATTCGAACCAAAATGGATATGGCGAACAAAATGGTTAGACTATGTAGTTCATGTCGTCAACTAGGTCATAATCGTAATAATTGTCCTAGTGTTGGAACGAGCACAACTAAATAAATTCAGATGTACCTTTGTTGCAATATATGAAAAACTAAATTTATTTCATAGTACCTCTGTTGCAATATATGGAAAACTAAATTTACTTCATAGTAGACATCTCTGACGAAAGTACCATTACATAAACAGTAACACAAATAATTATAACAAATACAATACAAGAACTATGCAATTACAACCATCAAAACAATTTTGATTATGTAATGCATCATGCTATGAGCGTCTTGGTCGGTCTTAATATCCACCCATTCGCGCAATTCTCCGTGTTGGTTGAACATGGACACAAGTCATTGTATTATTCTATTCCGTTCACCCTCTCCAATTTCTCCCTCTAACCAAGTGTACAACATCCGATTAAGACGTTCTAACGTATCTGTGTTCCAAAGTCTAACATGTATCACAGCCGCAACGACAGAAAATATTACATCATTATTTCGTTTCTGAATGTATGAGGACATTATTGAAACAGAGAGAATTGAAATTGATGGTTGAACTAGAAAACTTATGGTATTAGGAGAGAAATTTGAGTGAACATTATTGTATACAAGGTGTGGTATTTATAGAGACGGAACATCCATTGGACAAAACACGTGGGCGCCTGAGGGATTGGCACCCACATGAGCATCACATGCAGGCGTCAGATAAATTGGCACCCACCAGTCAAAAGAAACTAAGGCGCCACTAGCATTGGCGCCTCCTCATGAGGCCCAATGCATGCTCCACTAGCATTGGCGCCTCCACTATTATGTGTATAGACTGATGATCACATCTCATGGATCATGGATAAGGAGTTATCAAGTCTTAAACATAGATATGAATATTAAGAGTAATATTTATACTGGATTGAACCGCTATGAGAATACTATATAGAATGTTATGCAAAGTGTCATAGGTTATTCTCATGGTGATAATGGTGTATACCACCCTTCGACCTGAAACCATTATGGACCCTAGATGTAGAGTTGAGTGCCTTATTGCTGATCAACCATTGTCCGTAACTGGATGACCATAAAGAAAAATTGATGGGTACTCCACGAAGCATGCTAAGGGACATGAGTGACCTAGATGGGATTTGCCCATCCTGCGTAACAGGATAAATGTCTATGGGCCCAATATTGAACTGGACAAGGATGACACGGTCTATGCCTTGTGTTCAATATAGACATAAGGGCAAAAGGGTAATTGTACACATAAATAGTATCACCAAAGGATTTGTCAGATCACATGACATTTTCGTGTCTTGGATAACAGTGATGTCTTTCTAGATACCGCTCACTGTTTATTATGTCAAATACGTGTTTTAATATAATTGCCAATGCCGCGAAAACCTACAGGGTCACACACAAAAGGAAGGATTGATGAGAGATAGAGTAACTAAGGAATATCGTAATGTACTGTGCACTTAAGTGAATTATAGAACATCGTAAGGTAAGGTGTACTTAAGTAGAATACGAAATATGGTAAGGTACCACACGCTTAAGTGATTTTGGCATATTATAAGATATGGGCCACATACACTTGAGTGGGATTTTTAGCTTGCAACCTACACAAGTGGTTCTATAAATAGAACCCTTGTGTAGAAGCATTTGTGCAGTTGCAACTCGTTTCTCTCTCTCACTCAAAGCCTTCATTCGTAGCAGCTAGCACTGAGATTGAAGGAATCCGTTCGCGTGGACTGAGTAGAGGCGTTGTCATCGTTCAACGTTCGTGATCTCTCCGTAGATCTGCATCAAAGGTTACAATCGCCACAAGAGGTAACGATTCTATCACTAATCATGCCCATTCGTAAGGATCACTAAAGGATAAATTTTAAATTCCGTTGCGTTATGGATCGCTCTTCTCCTTCAGTTACTAGGTAAGGAGATAACAAAATTTGTCAAAGAGGACATTTGTTACCGATTAGGGTAAACATATCAAGGATGAATCGCTGAAGGAAAATAGGAGGTGTATTCATTACCAGTTACTGGATAAGAATAACTTGCTGGAGAACATGCCAAATAGGGTTTACAACTACCGGTTAATGGGTAGAAGACCAAAGAGAGAGAATATCCGTCACTGGTTAAAGTGAACATGTCAAGGATAGACTCAAAGGGAAGAATATCCGTCATCGATTAGGATGAGCATATCAAGGATAGACTGCCAGAAAAAGTAGGAATTACATCTATCGATTATTGTATAAAATTCCAAAAAGAGAATATCCATCACTGGTTAGGATGGACATATCAATGATAGACTGCCAAAAAAAGTAGGAATTACATATATCGGTTATTGGACAGAATACCAAAAAGAGAATATATGTCACCGGTTAGGATGAAAATATCAAGGATAGACTCCGATGGGAGGAATATGATCTATATCTATCAATTACTGGATAGAATACCAAATGAGAGAATATCCATCACCGATTAGGATGAACATATCAAGGATAAACTCTACAAAAGGGGAAATAGCATTTACAACTACCGACTATCGGGAAGAAGACCACAAAGAGGAGGAAACGCGTCATCGGTTAGGATGAACATATCAAGGATTAACTTCCTGGGGAAACATGAAAACGAATCCGCTGGGGAGAAAAGGGAAATAGGTTACTTTTACGGGGTACTGGGAAAAAGTAAAGTACTCGCAAATCGAGAAGAATATTACCAGTTACTGGGTAATAGACTCTCAGGGGACCAAAAGCATCTATCTAGGTAAGAGCTAGAAAGAAAGGATCAATCAAAGACTCAACCCGATGAGGATATAACTCAGGGGGAGTGGTTCCATCCAGATAATCAACTAGGGAGGAAGCTGAAATAACAATCATCCACGAGGAAATAACTCAGTGGGGAATGAGAAAGGTTAAATTTATTCTGCTTAAGGGGCTGACACTCTATAATTGAAAGAGGACAGACACACCAAATTTGCGTGGGGGGAAAGGATACCACAGTAGCAGAGGATCAGAGAAAAAAAACTGAATCACAAAGCGTAATAATGAAATCTATGAATGTATATGTATATGTATATGTATATGTATGTGCGTAATAATGAAAACATGATTTTGATTTAAAAATTCAATTTCAATATTATCATCATAAAATTTTAATTCTATTTGGCTAGAAAATAAATAAGAGTAGAAACAATTGTATAAAAAACTCAACTTTATTTAATAGAATGGTAGTCTATAAATGACAAGACTCCATAGATCGATACAAAAGTGTAAAAATGGTAATTTACATGGAAAAGGGCTACATTAAATACAATGATCACCAATCCTTCCACCGACTTCAATATCCATTATGCTCTTGGCTTTGGTTGAAGGTGAATCAGAACCAAACATTGTGCTCAAGAATGTCTTCAAGACTGGAGATCAGCAAGATGCAATTACTTGCCATAATCCCTAATTTTTGCAGAAATTTCCCCAAGGCGGGGTGCTCAATTTATCGGGATAATTTTTTTCTGTTTCTATATCTCTAACTTTTGCCTGGATTGCCCTTTCGGGTTTTCAATCCACTAAGACACTCATTTTTGCCTAAGCCGCCCTTTCGGATTTTCACCTTAGCGAGCTGTTCTTTTATTTTTAGGCCAAGTATTTCTTGACTGCATCGGTGTTCACAGGACGCGTGAACTCTTCACCATCCATAGTTGTAATAATCAAAGCACTGCATGAAAATACTCTCTTAACAACATACGGGCCTTCATGAGCACAAGATCACCTTCTCTGAACACACGAGGTCTGACCTTTTTATTAAAAGCTTTCTTCATTCTCTGTTGATATAACTTACCACGACACGTGGCAGTTAATCTCTTCTCTTCAATCAAATTCAACTGGTCATACCTGGTCTGACACCATTCAGCTTCTATCAACTTGGCTTCCATCAAGAAACGCAATGATGGGATCTCAACCTCTACTGGGAGCACAACTTTCAAGACACAAACAAGTGAGAAAGGGGTTGCCCCTGTTGAAGTGCGGATGGATGCACGATACCCGTGCAAGGTAAAAGGGAGCATCTCATGCCAATCTTTGTACGTTACAACCATTTTCTGAATGATCTTCTTGATGTTCTTGTTTGTAGCTTCAACAACCCCATTCATCTTGGGTCTGTCGGGAGAAGAATTATGATGTGCAATCTTGAAGTCTTTGTAAAGAGCTTCCACCATATTATTATTCAAGTTCGACCCATTATCAGTAATGATCTTACTTAGCACACCATACCGACATATAATCTGATTCTTGATAAACCTTACAATGACTTGCTTGGTTACATTCGCATACGATGCCGCTTCAACCCACTTTGTGAAGTAGTCAATATCCACCAAAATGAAATAATGTTCGTTTGAAGCTTTGGGCTCAATCATGCCAATCATATCAATTCCCCACATGGAGAAGGGCCATGGAGAGGAAATAAAATTTAACAGTGTCAGAGGAACATGAATTTTATCTGCATAAATTTGACACTTGTGGCATTTCTTCATAAACTTGCAATAGTCAATTTCCATTGTCAGCCAATAGTAGCATGCTCTCAACATCTTCTTAGCCATAGCATGTCCATTGGAATGAGTACCAAAGGAACCTTCATGGACTTCAGTCATCAATAGGTTTTCTTCGTGTCTATCCACGCATTAGAGCAGAACCATATTGAAGTTTATCTTATAAAGCACATCACCATTCAGGTAGAATTTGTCGGCTAATCTCCTAAAGGTCTTCTCATCTTTCAAAGATGCCCCAGGCGGGTAAATGTGACTTTGTAGAAAACATTTAATATCAAAATACCATGACTTTTCATCTTTAACTTCTTCAACAGCAAATACATGAGCTGGCCTATCAAGACACATCACAGTCAAATTAGGAACCTTGTTCTAAAACTTCACCACAATCATTGAAGCCAAAGGTGCAAGGGCATCTGCCATCCGGTTTTCATCTCGAGGGATATGATGAAAATCAACCTTAGTAAAAAAAGTTGAAATCCTTCTCATATAATCTATATATGGTATCAAACCGGGTTGATTCGTCTCCCATTCACCTTTGATCTGATTCATAACCAAAGTTGAATCTCCATAGACGTCAAGATATTTGATTCTGAGATCAATGGCCTCTTCAAGCCCTATAATGCAAGCTTCATACTCAGTCATATTGTTTGTACATTTGAAAGTCAATCTAGCTGTAAATGGAAAATGTGTGCCTTGAGGAGTAATAATCGCTTCCCCAATGCCATTACCATACTGATTAACAGCTCCATCAAATACCATGCCCCAATGGGAACTAGGTTATGGCCCTTCTTCAAGCAATGGTTCATCACAATCTTTCATCTTTAAGTACAAGATCTCTTCATTAGGAAAATCATATTGCACTGACTAGTAATCTTCAATAGGTTGGTGAGCCAAATGGTCAGCCAAGACACTACCCTTAATAGCCTTTTGAGATCGGTATTCAATATCATACTCAGATAACAACATTTGCCAACGGGCAATCCTCCCAGTTAAAGCAGGATTTTCAAAAATATACTTGATTAGATCCATTTTAGATATCAACCAAGTGGTATGATTCAACATATACTGGCGCAGACGCTTAGTGTAAGACCCCAATTTTGACCATAAGATCCCTCATGCAATTTCATCATAAGCATTAGCATTGGGATCATACCTTGGCATCCTCCTTATCCCCCTTTCATTGGGTTTGTTTTGGGAGATATCACCAAGCATTTTTTGATTATATCATACTTTTATATTATCATTTTACTAACCAAAATACCAAAAATATGTCTTTGCATTTGCCTAACTCTTTTGTAGGTAGGACATAATCTCCATTGATCTATCAAGTTCATATCTAGGGTTTGAGATCCTCATGACAAAGAGCACAACCGTGAATTGATTCAAGAATTATTATGAGCATCATATATGAGTCCCAATGATTACTACATGTTATATTGATCAAGTTTTCTACAAGAGTTTGAGGGTGATTTGCCTTGGAAACCCGAGTTTGACTGGGTATCTTGAGTAACTTCTCCAACAAGCTATCTCACCAATTGATCAAATTTCTCAAGGTAAACTTAAAATTTCATCATATTATGCATATATAATCTACCATGAGCCTAGAAAGTCAAGAGAATTGAAGGTTATCAAGTTGGTTGATGGTGGTTGGCCAGATGAATTCATCTGATTAAAACTGGGTCTCCCTAGACCCTATCTCCGACAATTTTCACCATATGAAAATGATTCCAAGAGAAAAGTTACTCTAAATGACATTCCAAACAACTTTCATGTTGAGACCTAGAGCTAGTTTTTCTTGGAAAATCATTTTCTATGTTGAAACATTATAGGTCATTTTGTCTAAACCCTAATTTGAAAGTCAACTTCCCAAGGCCATAACTTGCTCAATTTTTATGAGATGAAAGATTTAAAAGTTTCACAATCAAATTCAATATGTCTAATTCAACTTTTATGTTTGGAGTGAGAGATAATTCAACTTTTTTGAGCATGTCATATGAGGCTACATTATAGGTCACTTTTGACCTATACCATTGAACAAGTGATTTTTCCAAACTTCAAAAATGCATAACTCTATAATTTCAAATCCAAATGACATAACACTGGTGACCTTTTTGAACGTCTTTGAAATAGCTACAACTTTGATGAAGACACTTTTCTCATTTGAAGCTCGCATAAAAAGTTAAACAAGGTGGAATATTGAGATATATGACTTGACACTTAGAAAAATTTTCAACATGTTACAAGCTTAAAATGTAAAAGTGTTGAACATGAAAGTTGTTCCTCTTGATATAACCTTTCCAAAAAGTCCAAGTTCATCCATTTTGGACAAGAATTGCTAGGGCTGCGCATGGCATGAACAGGGTATCATCATTTGGCAAAGATCAAACTTCAAAACTTCACACACACTTTCCTTGCAATCCAAGTTGAATTCAGACCCTCTCACACTCATTTATGGACCTTGAGAAATGATCTCCTGGGCCTGTACACGCCCATGCACCCATGCATCATCAATTTCCAATTTTGGAAAGTGAATTTGAAGGTGCAAATATCATGAGTTGCAACTATAAATAGAGCCCCTTATGCTCAGAATTGAAGACACATTCGAGCCAACTTTGATCCTAAACCCCAAACCCTTCCATTTGAGAGGATAAACCTGAGAATTTCATCTTGAAATTGAGTTTAAATCTCACTATTTTGAGATTCAAAACTCCAGGGATCCAAGACCTTTTCTGCATTTCATTCTACTTCTGCAAGCATTCTGAGTGAGATCAAGCACGAACCAAGGCAAGAGCAGTTGAATCCAGACCTACATTGAAGGTATTTTCTAGAAAATTTCATCTCTCCGATTCTCTCTCAATCTTGCCCAATTCTCTTGATTCTTTGGTTGTTTGAAGTCCTTCCAATGTAGGGAAGAAAACTGAGTTGCTTAGAGGTTAAATCGAAGCAACTCAGTTGACATACCTCAAAATTCAACTCCTCATATCTTTCTATATGTGAGGAGTTAGTTAAAAATGAGGTGATATTCGTGATCTACACCATTTTTCCTTTCAGATCATGTCCTCCTTTTTCATTTATGATGTGGTGATGAATGGAACAGTCCGGCCAAGGTCGCCTGAGAAGACGACCGACGTTTTTCTCCAGAAATGATGTGGCGTGGTCCTGAGCCATTAGATGAGTTCAATTTGTTTTAATCATGAGCATACGTTTTAATTACCAAGCGTGTGGATGTTTGACTCAGGCGCACCATGGAACGCGCGCTGGTGGCCAGTTGATTTGCCACCTCAATTAATGAGGGAGATCAAGTGGTCCACGTTTTTTCTAATTATTGGAATTTCATTTTAATTGCTTTATTTTCATTAATTCATATTAATTTTAATATTGTTCCAAAAAAATATGAGAGTTTCACCAAAAAATTTCAAATATTTTCCTCTTCATTTTTTGAATTAAAATTATTTTTTGGATCATTATTAATATTTTTCATGATTGAATTGATTTTTCATTTGTTTTTAATTGTTTAAAAATACTTTTAAGTTTTCTAAAATTCTGAAATTTTTTCTCCAAGGTCCTTTGACCTTGTTTGACCTATGATAAATCTCATGGCCATTTATTTGGTATTTTGATGAGATTTTAGAAATTTGACAAACCATATTTAATTTAAATGCATTATTTTAGTATTTTTAACTGGAATAAATGCCAAATAATTTTTTTGACAAATTGTGATGACTTGTTTGTGTTTGACTCTTGTTGTTAGGCCTTCGTCAAGGTTGATTTGACTTTGTCAAATTAATATCATTGGATTTAGGGGATTGATGGAATGTACATTCCATCTCCCAAAATGAATGGATGATATTAATTTGGTAAAAGTCCTCCTTTGATCAATTTGTGATTTCATCCATTCCCATCCCTATTCATCTCATTCCCTTTCTTTATGAATTCATCTCATTTGGCCTATGATATCTCAAAGTCCTAAAGCTAGTTGATTGAAAAATTAACACGAGTATGGATGAGATTAGGCCATACCTTTTGCATATTCTTTTTGTGTGTGGTATGTTTCATGAGCATAGTTCATAATACTATGTCTCAAACATGCATTAACATCAAAATTCTATTGCCCGACCTCAAATAGTTGTGACTTCTACATAAGTCCAATTACGATTGCTTAACATAGCGCTAAATTTGTGACAAAAAAAGGCATAACATTCTAGTTAGTGAGATTGTAAGTCTCCCCTCTTTCATGGTATTGTGTGGAAAATTGGCCTTTTTTCCTTCCTTTGGAAGATGTCTTGGTTCAAGGAATCATGCTTGTGATAAGTGGGTTGAGTGTTCTCCAAAGAATGTCTAAGAATGAAAAGAAAAAAAATACTAACTGAAATTCTAGTTAACAGACTTTCGATGTCACGCGGGATGCTATGACATCCAATTCTGCGCATACAAGAATTATGCAGAACTTAAAAATAAAGTGCAGTAAACAACACAAGGAATTGTTTACCCAGTTCGGTGTCACACACACCTACGTCTGGGGGCTACCAAGCCAGGGAGGAAATCCACTATTAGTAGTATTAATTCAGACCTTAAACCAACTATTTAATCCTATCACTTAATACCTACCCAATGCAATTTCAATCTTACACTAAGATCAGAGTTCCTACTCACTCCCCCTCAATCACCTCAGTGATTACAACCTTTAATTAAGTTTAAAGATAATAGTGAAGTCACACTTCAAACAACTCTTGATTGTGCTTAACAGCTTTAATCAAGATACACAGCACTCACTCTTAAATGCTTAGAGTGACACAACACTTACAACTCAATGAACACCCTAGTCCAATGCAATCATCTAGGTGATAATTGCTTGGCTCACAAGATACACCTAATACATGACATACAAAAATACAGCAGTGAAGTATGATGGAACAATAAAGTCTTCACGCCTAAAATCCCCGAGTTCTGAATGAAGGATTGCCATCCTTTTATATTGCAGCACTTGGGCCTTGTACTTGTATTTCCTAAAATTAAGTTCAAGCAAGTTAACCTAATTTCCACATATTAGGGTACTAACAAATAGGCTATTTGTTAGGTTCATTAATTGTAGCTCAGTTGTTAGTTTCCTGGATTTTAGCTCAACTGTTGGATTCCTGAAAAATAGCCTGAGAAAAATACTGAAACAGAAAAACTAACCATCCTACAATTTAGCATATGCTGTCAGGAATGAATGTCACAACATTCAGTTTGACGTCCAGAACATAGACCATATGCTAAGTCTGTTATTTTTCTGAAAACAAACTGTATAAAATGTTGTACTGTAAAAGACCAACCAGTCTATACTTAGTATCAGCTTACAGTAACAAATGTCAAAACATCCAATTTGACATTTAAAGAATGGGCCTTATGCCAGGTCTGTTATCCTCCTGAAGAACAGACTGAGATACATACTGAACTGTAGCAGAAAACCAACCTGCCTATTATTCAGTATATGTTGTCAATGATGAATGTCATAACATCCAGTTTGACATTCAGATAGTAGGCCTTATGCCAGGTCTGTTATTCCCTTGATAAACAGACTGAAATTAAATACTGAGTTATAGCAGACAACCAACTGTTCTACACCTCAGTATCTGCTGTCAGGGATGAATGTCATTACATCTAGTTTGACATTCAGTAAATCCTGTATTAGCTAAACCTGCAGCATACTACTCAAGTATGTCATGACATCAGAGTACAATTAGATGTTCTAACATAAAATTCAGGCAATCAAACATCTCCAAAGCATGTCATGACATCAGTCAAGACATTAGAGTCTAGCTAGTGTTTTAACATAAAATGCAGCCAATCAAATATCTACACTAACTTCTAACCAGAGCTGCTACACACTCAACACATATAGAAGTTAAATAAAAACTTCTAACAACAGCACACACTTCTAACAGCAGCACACACAGAAGTTAAATAAAAACTTCTAACAGCAACACACATACAGGTAACACACTCACACTCATCACACATAGAAGTGGAACATCAGCTGCAGCACAACCTCTAGATTAGAGGATCTTCAATATCTGTTTAATCACATAATCTGTTGTCCTAGGGCATCACAGGTGTTACTCCCCCTTTTTGTCAAAAATGTTGCCAAAGCAACACCATAAATTACAAACCAAAATAAACAGAATTACACACAAATGACAGAACCATATTCTTGATCTTGCTTTACATCTTTGATCAAGAGACCACCTACTTGATCTTGCTTCACAACTTTGATCAAGTAGTCACACACTCTTGCTTTACAGTAGGTACACCCATATCTGATGCCATGACTTTGAGTCTGACATCTTGAACCACTCCTGCATGAACACTTTCTTGAAGTCCAGCAGGCACATAGGCTGGCTCATGTTAGGATATCCCCTTAACATCTTGTTACTACACTTGCAGCAAGTAACATTGTTGTGATCTGTTGTCCAGTCATAGCATACTTTCAATTGTTTAATAGGTTGAGATATTAAACAATACATCCCAAACATCATTGGTTGCTATAAATCCTCAGACAGGCATATTCCCAATTTGCCCCTTAACTTTTCAAACTGAGTAGCATCCAGAGCCTTTGTGAATATGTCAGCGAGTTGTAGTTCAGTGGCTACATGTTCCAAGGTAATCACTTTGTCTTCCACCAGATCTCTGATGAAGTGATGTCTAATGTCAATATGTTTGGTCCTGCTATGTTGGATGGGATTCTTGGAAATATTGATGGCACTGAGATTGTCACAGAATAATGTCATGACATTCTGAGAGATATTGTACTCAGTAAGCATCTATTTCATCCACACCAGTTGGGAACAACTGCTTCCAGCTGCTATGTACTCAGCCTCTGCAGTGGACAGTGATACACAGTTCTACTTCTTGCTGAACCATGATATGAGATTGTTTCCCAAGAAGAAACATCCTCCTGATGTGCTTTTTCTGTCATCAGCACTCCCAGCCCAATCAGCATCACAATACCCAGATAAGACAGGCTCAGAGCCATGAGAGTATATCATACCATAGTCACAAGTCCCATTGACATGCTTGAGAATCCTCTTGACTTGATTTAAGTGGCTCACTTTGGGTTCTGCTTGGTATCTAGCACACACTCCAACTGCATAGGAAATATCAGGTATACTTGCATTTAGATATAGTAGACTACCTATCATGCTTCTATACAAGCATTGATCAATACTGGGACCTCCTTCATCTTTGGTTAATTTTACACGAGTAGGTGCAGGAGTCCTTTTGTGTCTAGCATTATCCATACCAAACTTCTTAACTATGTTTTTGGCATATTTGCTTTGGGAGAGAAATATAGAATCCTCCATTTGGTTAACTTGCATTCCAAGAAAGTAAGTCAATTCCCCAACCAGACTCATTTCAAACTCAGATTGCATCTGGTGAACAAAATGTTTCACCATTTGCTCTGACATTCCACCAAAGACAATATCATCCACATAAATTTGGGCAATCATGATTTTGCCATCTTAATCCTTCACAAACAGGGTCTTATCTATCCCTCCTTTCCTATACCCATGAGAGGTCAGAAATTTAGTCAACCTTTCATACCAAGCTCTAGGAGCTTGCTTCAACCCATACAAAGCTTTCCTCAACTTGTACACATGTTTTGGCAGGTTAGGATCACAGAACCCTTTAGGTTGTTCCACATAGACTTCCTCATTCAAGTAGCCATTTAAAAAGGCACTCTTCACATTCATTTGGAACAATTTGAACTTTAGAATGCAGGCCACACCTAACAGCAATCTGATTGACTCAAGTCTAGCAACATGTACAAACGTCTCATCAAAATCAACCCCTTCAACTTAAGTATATCCTTGTGCCACTAGTATTGCTTTATTCCTAGTGATTACTCCTTTCTCATCAGACTTGTTCTTGTAAATCCACTTGGTACCAATGATGTTGGTCCCTTCAGGTCGTGGAACTAACTCCCACACTTCATTCCGTTTAAACTGCTCCAGTTCATCTTGCATGGCATTGATCCAATGATCATCAGTCAGGGCTTCTTTCACATTTTTTGGTTCAACCTTGGATACAAAACAGGAATTTGAGCTATTCTCCCTTGATCTGGTAGTCACACCACTATTGGGATCCCCTATGATAAGATCCTTGGGGTGGTCCTTCTGAATTCTGATAGAAGGCACTTTGTTGGATGCATCTACCTCACATTCAGGAGGAGTCTCCTGTACCTCTTCGGACTTGACTCGAATGTCTGTTGACGTATCAAGGAATGTTCCAACATCCTCTATGACATTGATTCCTTCCTCTTTATCATCCATAATAACATTTATGGATTCCATCAAGACATTGGTCCTGTAGTTGAACACTTTATAGGCTCTTCTGTTAGTTGAGTATCCTAGGAATATACCCTCATAACTTTTGGGATCCATTTTCCTTCTCTGTTCACGATCTGTAAGAATGTAACACTTGCTTCCAAAGATATGAAAGTACTTCACAGTGGGCTTTCTGCCTTTCCATATTTCATACAGAGTGGAAGAGGTTCCTTTTCTCAAGGTAACTATATTGTGAACATAGCAAGCTGTATTCATAGCTTCGGCCCAAAAGTGCATAGGAAGCTTCTTTGCATGAACCATTGCCCTGGCAGATTCTTGAATAGTTATGTTTTTCCTTTCAACTATCCCATTTTGCTGAGGAGTTATAGGAGAGGAAAACTCATGACTTATCCCTTCAGACGCGCAAAACTCATCAAACTTGGAATTCTTAAACTCCGTCCCATGATCACTCCTAATTCGGACAACACAACTGTCCTTTTCCCTTTGAAGTCTGATGCACAGTTCTTTGAAGAGATCAAATGCATTTGACTTTTCTCTGATGAAGTTTATCCAAGTGTATCTGGATGGTCATAAACAACCACATAGGCATACCTCTTTCCACCCAGACTTTCAACTTGCATAGGTCCCATTAAGTCTATGTGCAAAAGTTCCAGAGTTTCGGATGTTGTAGGATGCCCCAGCTTAGGATGTGACATCTTGGTTTGCTTACCAACCTGGCATTCTCCACAGACTCTTCTTTCATCAATAAGCAGCTTTGGGATTCCTCTAACTGCTTCCTTGGATATGATCTTTTTCATTCCCCTTAAATGGAGATGACCAAGACGTCTATGCCACAGCTTCACCTCCTGTTCTTCCTTGGCTGAGGAGAAAATTGTGGAGTAGTTTGAGACTTTAGGTTCCCACAGATAACAGTTATCTTTGGATCTGGATGCTCTTATAACTTCCTGATTATCTCCATTCGTCACAACACATAGCTCCTTAGTGAACTGAACATAGAACCCTTGATCACACAGCTGGCTTGTGCTGATGAGATTAGCAGTTAGTCCTTTTACTAACAGCACATTATTCAGTTCTGGAACTCCAGAGCTGTCCAGCTTACCCACACCTTTGATTTTTCCTTTAGCACCATCACCAAAGGTCACATAACTTGTAGTGTGAGGTTGTATATCCACCAATAAATTCTCCATACCAGTCATATGTCTTGAGCAGCCACTATCAAAGTACCAATCTTCTCTGGTAGATGCCCTTAGAGCTGTGTGAGCTAACCTAGCAAACCATTGTCGTTTCTTGATGGGGGCATTATGCTTATATGCCTTATGCTTAGGTCTGACATGAGGGGTTTGGTTAGGATAACCATGCAGCCTGTAGTAGAAGGCTTTTATATGACCAAACCTACCACATTAGTGACATCTCCATCTCTGAAATTTCTTCTTCTGATGGTTACTCATCCTGGTTCCCTGATGTTGAGACATTGGGTGTGACTTCTGCTTGAATTTCTGAACTTCAGCCTTTGAGCGTTTGAGTTCAACTGAGGATATCTTCACAAAGCCTAAACCAGACATGGTTTCTGACTTCTGTCCCACCTTTAGGATCTCTTCCAAAGTGTTTGTTCCTTTATTTAGCATTCTGATGGATTTTGTCATTTGATCTAGCTTGGAGGTCAACAAGGTTATCTCACCATTTAGACCATCTATGACTGTCTGATGCTTCTGTTTCTCATCCTCCAGCTCCTTGATGAGTTTCTTCTGCTTTTCTCCTTGTACACGCACTTCTTCACTTTTGACACATAGCTCTTTATATGATGCAGCAAGTTCATCAAAGGTCAGTTCATCTCCACTTGAGTCATCATCAGTGGCACAAACACTAGTTAGTGCAGTGACATGTTTAGCAGATTCTCCTTCAGATTCACTCTCAGAATCTCCTTCAGACCATGTGACAGGTAGCCCCTTCTTTTACATCTTGAGGTAAGTAGGACATTCAGCTCTAACGTGTCCAAAACCTTCACATCCATGACACTGAATTCCCTTGCCTTGGTTGAACTTTTCTTCAGAAGTTGATCTTTTCCTGATGTCAGACGAGATGTTCTTGACATTTGGTCTACCTTTTTGATCAATCTTCTTTACGAACTTGTTGAACTGTCTCCCAAGCATGGCTATGGCTTCTGATATGCTTTCATCACCTCCAGTACTTCCTGCTTCTGAATCCTTTTTAATATTTGATACAAAAGCTACGCTTTTGTTCTTCTTTTCAACATTCTCACACAAGCCCATTTCAAAAGTTTGGAGAGACCCAATAAGCTCATCCACCTTCATATTGCTGATATCCTGAGCCTCTTCTATAGCAGTGACCTTCATGGAAAATCTCTTAGGTAATGACCTGAGAATCTTTCTTACAAGTTTCTCTTCAACCATTTTCTCACCTAAGCCACCAGAAGTGTTGGCAATTTCAAGAATATTCATGTGGAAGTCATGAATAGTCTCATCCTCTTTCATCCTCAGATTTTCAAACTTGGTGGTCAGCATCTGAATTTTAGACATCCTCACCTTGGAGGTACCTTCATGAGTTATCCTGAGGGTATCCCAAACTTCTTTAGCCAGCTCACAGTGATGCACCAGTCTGAAGATGTTCTTACTTATTCCATTGAACAGTGCATTCAAGGCCTTAGAGTTTCCAAGGGCTAAAGCCTCTTGCTCCTTGTCCCACTCTTCTTTTGGAATTTGCATAGTGATTCCATCTTTCCCTGTCTTCTTTGGATATTCCCATCCTTTGTTGACAGCTCTGCAAACTTTGCTATCTAGAGACCTCAAAAAGGCTATCATACGAGGCTTTCAGTCATCATAGTTAGAACCATCCAGCATGGGTGATCTATTTGAGTATCCTACATCCTTGTCCATGGTACTAGAAAGTAATTTCCCTAGATCTCACCCAGAAATTAACAGGCAGGGTGCCTGCTCTGATGCCAATTGAAATTCTAGTTAACAGACTTTCGATGTCACACGGGATGCTATGACATCCAATTCTGCGCAGAAAAGAATTATGCAGAACTTAAAAATAAAGTGCAGTAAACAACACAAGGAATTGTTTACCCAGTTCGGTGTTACACACACCTACGTCTGGGGGCTACCAAGCCAGGGAGGAAATCCACTATTAGTAGTATTAATTCAGACCTTTAACCAACTGTTTAATCCTATCACTTAATACCTACCCAATGCAATTTCAATCTTACACTAAAATCAGAGTTCCTACTCACTCCCCCTCAATCACCTCAGTGATTACAACCTTTAATTAAGTTTAAAGATAATAGTGAAATCACCTCAATGAAACAGAAAAACTAACCATCCTACAATTTAGCATATGCTGTCAGGAATGAATGTCACAACATTCAGTTTGACGTCCAGAACATAGACCATATGCTAAGTCTGTTATTATTCTGAAAATAGACTGTACAAAATGTTGTACTGTAAAAGACCAACCAGTCTATACTTTAGTATCAGCTTATAGTAACAAATGTCAAAACATCCAATTTGACATTTACAGAATGGGCCTTATGCCAGGTCTGTTATCCTTCTGAAGAGTAAACTGAGATACATACTGAACTGTAGCAGAAAACCAACCTGCCTATTATTCAGTATATGCTATCAATGATGAATGTCATAACATCCAGTTTGACATTCAGACAGTAGGCCTTATGCTCGATCTGTTATTCCCTTGATAAACAGACTGAAATTTAATACTGAGTTATAGCAGACAACCAACTGTTCTACACCTCAGTATCTGCTGTCAGGGATGAATGTCATTACATCTAGTTTGACATTCAGTAAATCCTGTATTAGCTAAACCTGCAGCATACTACTCAAGTATGTCATGACATCAGTCAAGACATCAGAGTACAGTTAGATGTTCTAACATAAAATGCAGCCAACCAAACATCTCCAAATCATGTCATGACATCAGTCAAGACATTAGAGTTCAGCTAGTGTTTTAACATAAAATGCAGCCAATCAAACATCTACACTGACTTCTATCCAATTAACTACTAACTTTTAATTTCAAGCCATTTACTTTAATGTCATTTAATTCTAGCTTTCATACATTTGTCATTGTTCATATCATTCTAATTGTTTATGTTAATGCAATTTTCACTTTGTCCTATTGGACCATATTGTGTGATATATTTTGTTTGTGTATACTTTGTTTGTTTGTATGGTCTTTGACCATTAATGTACATAATAACAACAAAAACCCTAAAAAACTTTTGTGTGGATTGTTGGCTTGATCTTGGACAAATGGACTTAGAATTTAGGCAACATTCCTATGCTAAAGGACTTGGCCAATGCCAAATTATTGAGAAACCAACTGCTTGCAATTTGAAACTTCATTTGATACATCATTCAAGATCTCTCAAAGTTCATCTACAACATGATCATTGTGAAGCTATTATTTTGTACCTGTGACTTGTGAAATTCATCTGTTACATGGGCTACCTTGAAGAAGATCATGGAATGGATAAGCTTGGATGTGGCCATCTTTATTTGATGCCTTGCTCTTCAAGATAATATAATTGTGCATTTGTGTGGTTCTTGACTCTAAAAGTCCAAGGGAATTCTGGGTCTCTATTGACATTCTTGTCTATTGGATTGCTACCCATTTTGTCAGATCTTTTCAACTCTAAACTTTTAATTTTGTACATAGGATAGTCTCTTCATCTTCTCCTCACTTATTTAATTTCAAAATCTCTCCCTCTCTTTTTTAAAAACCTTCTTTGATTTAACTTAATTTGTTCTAAACTTTGATCACTTTGTAAAAAAGGTAGAAACTTTGGCCTTATGCCATTGCATTTTCAAACTTCTTTTATAAATCAAACTTGTAAATAGACTTAACTATACTTGACTTAAACTTTGAAAAAGCCAAAAAGAACTAACTCATTCAAATCATTTTTAGGCCTTTGTGCTTTTCAAACTTAATTTTTATTAAAACAAATGCATCCACTTTGAAATTTGTATCACGAACTATGAGGTTTTGATCCCTCATTCTTATGTTGGTACGTAGGCACAAGACCGAAGGTCTTGCCAAACACAAAAATATAATTAATTAATTCTTTTCTTATCCCCCCATTCTATTTGTTTGTAAACATCACTTTGTACAAAATACATATGCACACAAAAAGGGCTCCCTAGGAGTACCTAGGACACTTTGGGTGCTAACACCTTCCCTCTGTGTAACCAACCCTTTTACCTGCAATCTCTGACTTTTTATTAGTTTTGATTTGAAAACTTCTTACTTTTGGGTTTTGTTCGTACTTTTTCCCTTTTCTGTTGGAAACAATAAAAGCGCGGTGGCGACTCTTGTTATTTGATCTCTAACTTATCCATAGCCTGATGATAATGAATTTACCGCTACACTTAACAGCCCAAGCCAATGCGCAATAAGACTTTTCAAGCATAGAATACCGAGACTCACAGTCGGTGAATTTCTTACTGAGGTAGTAAGTAGCATATTCTTTCTTTCCAGTTTCGTCTTGCTGACCAAGAACACAACCCATACTCTAATCAATGGTCTTCCTTCGACAGGTGGAGACAGAATCGGAGGCTCAAGCAGATACCCTTTGATACTATTAAAAGCTTTATGGAAATCCTCAGTCCAATCCTAAGACTAATCTTTCCGAAGGAGCTTCAATATAGGCGCATACGTGGCAGTCATATGCGATATAAATCTTGAGATATAGTTCAAGCGGCTGAGAAAACTTATGGCTTGCTTCTCAGTTTTGAGCGCTGGCATCTCTCGTATTGCTTTGACCTTGGCAGGATCAACTTCAATACCCTTCTCGCTGCCAAGAAAGCCCAACAACTTACCAGAACGAACACCGAATGTACACTTATTGGGATTCAAACGGAGTTTATACTTCCTCAAACGCTGGAATAACTTCAATAAATGCTCAACATGTTCTTCTTCATTACTGGATTTAGCAATTATATCATCAACATAGAATTCGATGTCTTTATGCATCATGTCATGAAAAAGAGTAATCATTTCTCTCTAGTATGTTGCACCAGCATTCTTTAGACCGAAAGGCATCACTCTATAACAGAATGTTCCCTAAGGTGTAATGAATGTGGTATTCTACATATCTTCGGGTGCCATCTTAATCTGATTATAACCGGAAAATCCGTCCATAAATGAAAAGACTTTGAATTTAGTTGTATTGTCTACCAACATATCAATGTGTGGCAGAGGGAAATAATGTTTCCGACTAGCTTTGTTCAAATCTCTATAATCAACACACATACAGACTTTTCCATCCTTGTTCGGAACAGGAAAAATATTGGCCACCCATTACGGATACTCAGCGGTAACAAGGAAACCGACACCAATCTACTTTTGCACTTCTTCTTTGATCTTCACTGCCATAACAGTATGAGTTCTCCTCAACTTCTGCTTGATTGGCAGGCATTCTGGCTTCAACGACAATCTATGCTCCACAATCTCAGAATCCAAACCAGACATGTCTTGATAGGACCAAGCAAACATATCTGAATACTCTCGAAGAGGATCAATCAACCCCTTCTTAACCTCTGGACACAGTTGAGACCCAATCTTGACTTCCTTCACATCATCTTTGGAACCCAAGTTGACTAACTCAATCTGCTCTTCGAATGGCTGATTGGCTTTTTCCTCATGCTCAAGTAGACGAGACAATTCAACAGACACTTCTTCATCACTTTCTTCCTCGGTCTCAAACACATGGAATTCAAAGTTTGGAGAAGGAGTAGGATTATTGTATTCAATGGGTTTAGGAACCATCCTGCATAATGATTTGATATTTTGATTTTAGAGAAGTGAATTGTGACCAAATATTATGCAGATGGACAATTATTATTTATTTATTTATGTTTTATGTGATTACCATTTTCAGAAAAGCAAAAAGTAAAAATAAAACATCACAAATGTGGATGAATAGAATTGAATTTAATTGATGATTAATTTGAAATATGCCCAACAATTTTCACTTCTCCCTTAGGCATAGGAGAAGGATTTTTCTAGAATGATAAAAACAAATTACATAGAGCGATGAACAATAACAGGAACATCAACAGCAATCCAATTGTTGCAAGCCTTTCCATGCGTCACAAAATTGATGCAGTCTTCATCTTCACACCCTCGATCACTGCAACTGAGTGTTGTTCATTACCATGGATGAACCCTCCGCTACGGAAACTAGGTTGCACATCTTCAACTTTAACAATAGACAACCCTAGCTGGAAACCCAAACCAGCTCGATTCTTGTTCTTGGTGACCTCTACCATACGGCCCCAATGATCTGAACTGCCATCTCCTATAATCTTCTGAGAGTCTTTGGAAGAGGACATGGGTGCCCCAGCTTTCTTCACTTCAGAATTAGATAGAGCTTGGAACGGAGTTCCAACCTCATCCTCAGCTTCCACATACGAAAAAGACGATAGGTGACTTACCAACAATGCTTTCTCTCCACCAACAATGACAAGCTTTCCATTCTTCACAAATTTCAACTTCTGGTGTAGAGTGGATGTCACAGCTCCAGCCTCATGTATCCACGACCTTCCCAACAAGCAGCTATAGGCCTGGTGGATATCCATTACTTGGAAAGTAATTTGGAAATCATTCAGACCGATCTTCACTGGAAGGTCCACTTCACCAATAACAGTCTTGTGAGAACCATCAAAAGCTTTGACATTTACGCTGCTATATCTCATAGGAGCGCCTTGATATGATAACCTTGACAGCATTGACTTGGGGAGTACATTCAACGAAGAATCAGTATCTACTAACACATATGACAATGCATCTTCCTTATAATTCATCGATATGTGCAGTGCTAGATTGTGATTTCTGCCTTCCTCGGGATGTTCTTCATCATAAAAGCTCAAGTTGTTGCAGGAAGTGATGTTAGCCACAATATGGTCAAACTGATCCACCGTTATATCATGCTTTACGTAAGCTTGCTCCAACACTTTTTATAATGCTTCTCTGTGTGCTTCAGAATTCATGAGCAGAGATAACACTGAAATTTTTGAAGGAGTTTGGAGCAGTTGCTCCACCATATTAAATTGGCTCTTCTTTATCAATCTCAGTACCTCATCATCATCGTTAGGATTCAAACTGCTGGATTCACCAGACTGACACTTTGGAGCGTTAACTGGATTTTCTGCAGGTACATCAACTTTCTTACCACCCAACACATCTTCCACCACCTCTTTTGGAAAGACAGGTCCAAAAAAACGACCGTTACGGGTCACCTTTGCTATATCAACAATGTTCACAACAGAATAGGTCATAGGCAACGAAACCTCTTGACCATTCTCCAACATGGTAGCATTATATTGATACGGAAAATCTTTATCAGATGCATACGGGACAGGGCCCGCTAACCGTATCACTAACGACGATACTGAGCTATTGATGTTGTTATTGCTA